>NC_086448.1:561217882-561517882 GCF_028390025.1 Pseudophryne corroboree
AAGTGACACTTTTTTGTGGGGGGTGGGTAAAATCAACATGGGGACCTATAAATGTAGACAGATTTTTTTTAAATTAGCCACTCTTATTTCTTCAGATGTTAGCCTAAGTTTTAATACATTTGCATGTCACTGCACTTGTGTTGTGTGGGGAGGGATGCTTACAAATCCTCATTGCCGTCAGTTCTCTCAGGAGTTTGTAGGAGCTATAGATTCCAGACTGGTGCCTAGCAACCACAATAAGCACAGGAAAGCAGCATGCAGCCCACATCAGGATTTATACAGCAGCCCACATGAGGGTTTGTGCTACTGTAGTCTGCTATTCCAGTGCTACACATAAAGAAACTACTTTTAAGCATCAGGGATCTCTTTTTTAACCACTTAACTGATGATTTGTCACTTCAAAGCCATTCATATAGGTTATTATTGGTAGTAGTATTATTTTATTTAATATAGTTAAATAAAGTATTTTTTAAACTATTTAAATATTATATTATGCACATGTGCAAAACGCATTTCCTCGTCTAAAACTGGGGGACACAGTGGGCCGCTGCGGTTGCATTTGATCTGACCATGCCAGTTACGTGGTATGTGTATCATACTGTAAAAGCACAGCAGAGAATGACATCATATATATCAGGTTACAAAACAAGTGCACAGTCCAACATTCATTTTTAATGTCACCAGGCTAAGGCCCTTTGCGACCTGGAAGACATTTACTAGTGCACGCACACACACACACCACAATTCAATGATGGAGGTCATCCTTTAAAATACACTGTACAATACAACATGTACTTTCAAAGAATACTTGCAATACAAACGTTTCTCACTAGACTTTATTTGTATTTTAACCAGTACATGTAATGTTAATAGAAATAAATATGTAAATAAGGGGATCCGTTTAATTTGCCGGCTATGTCGGGATCCCGGCGGTCAGGATATCGACGCCGGAATCCTGGCAAAACAGGATTATTCCCACTCGTGGGTGTCCACGACACCCATAGAGTGGGATGAGATCCTGTGACGAGCGCAGCGAGCCAACAGTGAGGGACTATTTGCGCTCGCCACACTATCAGCATTCCGGAAGGCGGGATGCTGCTGTCGGGATGTGGACAGCCTGCTTCCCGTCCGCCGGTAAATTGTATGTATTCCTAAATAAGCTGCATTTATTCAATAGGGTTTATACAATTAGCCGCGATATCGCACCTATCTCCCCAAAAAATAGACTTACTGCAGCCTGCGTGCTCCCGTTTATCGTACCTATCCTATTCCAAAATGGTGATAACGGGATTCACGCAATAATTCTAGCAAGCAAAAGCGGAGATAAGTATAGGAAAAGTGGGGAAATCTGCCTATACCCCCAAAAAAGCCAAACTACTATAGGAAAACATTATAGAAGTCTATTAGTGGACATAATAAAACTATTTTGGTGTCATTAAATTGGTCAAATGGCTGTTAAATGCATTTAAATAAAAATAAAAATATGATAGAACAATTTTTTTCCGGCAAAATACATGCTCTCATTAAATTTGGGGTACATAAAAATGGGTATTAGTATATATTTGGCTCATTTTAGGGGACTTTTTAAAAGTGGAAACAGACCTGATTACTCCCACCTGCAAGTCTACAATGTCCCACCCATAAAGCACCTGAATACACCTGTCCCATACATTGTACCCCAATTTCCATCACTTTGCATTTTTTAACCCCAAAAATGACATGTCATTATTGTCCAATTAAAACTAACCAAATACTTCAAAGTGCCTAATTAGTCATTAGGGAGGGGAGGGGGCAAGGGGGGGGGGAGCAATGTCCCAGGTTGCGATGCCGATGCGCACTCCCACGGGGTCAGTATCGCAAGGCTAGATAGACTGTGCAGGCGAGTCAATCTTGACTATATAGTGTACTATCTAGTACAAAGTATAGTCAAAATTGTCACTTAATCAAAATCGTACATTTGTCAAAATCGAAAGTACAGATAGTCAAAATCGGTGCTTCTGGGCTCTGGGGGAGTTCAAGGGAAATCGTATAGTCAGTCAAATTGGCCATAGCAAGGATCTCACCGTGTGTATGCACCTTTATTCTTGTTATTTCTGTAGTTTTAGTAATAATTTTGTAAACATATAATACATAGGCAGTTGTATCATGTATTACTCCAATCCAGTCCATATTTATCCCAATCACAGATCTCTGATCTACGATCCTACACAGGCATACTATATTATAGAAAAAAATTAATCAGAAGAAACAAACCAAAACAAAAATGAACGGTGCCAGAAATGTACCCATACTTGCTGCGTATTAAGGGCCTAATTCAGGCCTGATCGCTGTGCTGCAAATTACACTGTCCTGCGATCAGATAGTCGCCGCCCAGTGGGAGTGAAAATCCGCCCGTGCAAGTGTGAGAATGCATGTGTATGCTGTGCGAAAATTCCCCTAGGTCAGCGGACAGCTGCAAAACCATTCACATTTTACTCACCATCACATGTTTCTCCCATTCTGTGCAGTGTGTGCAGTCTGTACGTAGCTCAATACTTGCTCCTCCAGTGAGAAGAAATCAGGCTGATCGGGGCCGGAGCTGACGTCACACACCCTCCCTGAATACACTTGGGAACGCCTGAATTTCTCCTGAAATTCCCTGAAAACGGTCAGTTACCACCCACAAATATCGGCTTCCTGTCAATCACCTTGCGAACGCCCGTGCAATCGAGATTTTCACATCATCCTGTCGCTGCTTGGTGACACGCGTGCACATTCCGGTGTATACGCAGTATTTCGATAATCGCCTACTGTGTGAAAACGCACAGCAGCGATCAGGTCTGAATCGGGCCCTAAGTCCATTCAACCTGCTCTTTACCAGGACAAATGTCAAATTTTGTCTGGAAGATTGCTATGTCTTTACAATAGAATACAGTTTATCTTTATGAAGTAATGCATGCTATAAGTACAATAGATTGCTTTTGCAAAAGTATTGGAAACATACAAAACCAGATAGAAAACTCGTTTTAAAAAAATGCATCTGAAGTGTGCATCATTTAATGTGTTTTTATACGGAGCATGTGTATGAATGAGCCCTAAGGGTGGTGCTATGCAGGGCCCTTTAACGGAATTACTGAAAGTTAATGTTTGTATAAAATATCTCTGCCAAGGATCACAACTTTATTTTGGATATCATGCTGTGGATTGAATGCTTCTGAATTTTATCGATTGTAAATTAAAACAAAAAACAACACATAAGTGTGCAAACGATGGGATTTCCTTTCCAGTTCATTCTGCGCATGGCTGATCAGTGGTCCTGTATAGCTTTTCGGATCGATACAGGACAGCCATGTCAGTGTTTAATACAGAAAGAAATTTGTAGCATCATATTGAGCTTTCTCAAGACCAGTATTATTTTGGCACATGCGCAGTTAGTGTTGCTAGTAAGATCACGCAGGTGCAGTAAAACAAAGAAAAGAAACCAGCAGACTCACGCACAGTGGAGCGGGAGAGGCGGGGACCAGGTAAGTATATCGCTGTTTTCCACATTGTCATTTTTGTATGTATTCTATCAATGCATTGAAATCGATAAGAATAAATTGTGATGTACTGTACACTGATTGTTTAAAAAGATCGGATGCCCATCCCTAGTTCATTCATTATGACTTTGGACCCCATTTAACAATGAGTGATAAGCAACTTCTCACTCCTTTCTAATGCAAAAAGGTGCTTAAGCATCTCTTTGGTATCTATGACGGCAGATACCGCAGCGTGACTAGTGGGAGTTAGCAGCGCTCAGCTGCTTTCCCCCGCTTATACAAGTCTGTATGAACATAGTGTTGGCAGAGTGTATTGGAATTGCCTGGTGCAGTGACTTCCGTCCACACACTTAATGACTTAAACAGTAATGCAGGTTTATTCAGTGAACACAGGTGACTTAGATGTAATACGATATAGGTAATTAGGGGCCCTTATATCATACAAGGTAACAGCAGTGGTATTGGTACTTATCAGGAGTTGTCTCCGGTAGTGAGGGACGGAGGACTGCACAGCCATGCCGTCTGACTCCTGCTGTAGAGAAGATGCAGTGCCCGGCTCAGCGTCAGCTCCGGAGCCACGATACATGCAATGGAACACTGTGAGTCTGTAGCTGAGATCCGCTCCCGGTCTCAGCTCTGCACGCTTAACACACCAGGACTCATGGGTCTATTTACCAAGCCTTGGATGGAGATAAAGTCGCTGGAGATAAAGTACCAGCCAATCGGCTCCTAGCTGTCATTTTTCAAATACAGCCTGTGGCATAGCAGTTAGGAGCTGACTGGTGGTACTTTATCTCCAGCAACTTTATCTCCATTCAAGGCTTATTAAATAGACCCCTCAGCCTCTCTAACTCACTCTAAGATGGAGAAGCAGGGATTACATCATATTTACTCCGCCTCAGAGTAACTCTTGGCACTAGGGAATTAACACTAGGGGATGCGCCCATAGACTGCTGTGTAGAAGGAGACAGGCACAGAGCGCACCATTTCCTAACACTCCCCCTCGCTTAAGACCGTCTCCGGTCACAAATGAGAAGAACATGACATTTTATCAAACAAATCAATAAGGTCATTCCTGTAACCGAAAACAATGTGAAGCAAAACAGTAAGAATAAATCAACATTAACCATATTCTAGTCCACATTCCATCAGATATGCATGTAACAAGTGTGATGACAGTCCTTTTGTCAACATGTCGGCAATATTTTCTTCACTTGCAACATATTCCACATTGACGGACTTGTTTTCCACCAACTCAAAGATGAAATTATGTCTTATAGCAATGTGCTTAGACCGTCCATGATGCTTTGTGCTACAAGATAGATCAATTGCTCCCTTGTTATCACACTTTATGTTGATGATCTCAGTGTACCTAATTCACATAAAGTCTCTCTTATCCAAAGCACTTATTTTGAAGTTTCTGTAAACGCCTTGTACTCTGCCTGTTGTACAAAGAGCAACTGTGGGTTGTTTCCTACTTGCCCAGCCTTTGGCTGCATCTGCCAGTACAAACAGGTATCCAGTATAAAAACGTCTATCATCCTCATCTGATCCCCAGTCGGTGTCACAGAATACTTTTAAGCTGGTATCTGTTGACCTTGTAAATCTCAGCTTTAGTGAACTTGTACCTTTGAGGTACCTTAGTATTCTTTTTACTGCAATCCAGTGTTTTCTCCCAGGATTATTTGCGAACTGGCTTGCCCGACTCACTGCATGTGTGATGTCAGGTCATGTCCAAATGCTTGTATACATAAAAACTACCAATAGCATTTTGATAAAGGATTTCTTGCATTTCGTCTATCTCCCCCTTGCTACTTGGTGACATGGCCTTGCCCATCTTTGTACTTTTATCAATGGGAATACTTACTGGTTTTGCATCTGTCATTCCATGGAAATTATTGCCTCAATGTATGTTTGTTGGTCAATTGTGACAGTTCCCTCTTGCAGGTTTTGTACAATTTTCATACCTAACAGATGATTTGCAGGGCCTAGAGCTTTCAACTTGAATCTTTGTTTAAGCTGGTGCTTGACGTCAGTGATATGATCTTCTTGACCTGCCAAAAGTAAATCATCCTCATAGACAGCTATGATGAACAATATTTATTTGATAGTTTTGTGGTATAGGCAGTGATCAGTCTCTGACCTAACAAAGTTCATTTCTAATAACGCTGCATCCAACTTTACATACCAGCAATGACCAGTTTGCTTGAGGCAGTATAGTGACTTATTTAAGAGACAAACGTTCCCATTTTGGAATATGTCCATATCATAGTGTTCAGGTGGTTCCATGTAAATTTCCTCAATTAATTCTCCATTCAGGAATGCAGAATCAAAGTCTAGCTGATATAACAGTAGATCACGTAGTGTAGCAATAGCAATCGCTAACCTTAAGGTGCTATACCTTGCGACTGGTGAGTAGATCTCTCCATAATCGATTCCATATTTCTGGGTATATCCCTTGGCAACAAGGCGGGCTTTGTAACGAGCTACTGTCCCGTCTGCATTCAACTTCTTGCAGAAAACCCACTTGTTTTTAATTGTTTTACGGTCACTTGGTCTATCAACCATAGTCCATGTACTGTTATCATTTAGTGCTGACAGCTCTGTATCAATTGCTGACTTCCACTCTGTCCAATCACTGCTAGACTTTGCTTCCTGTATGTTTTGTGGTTCACAGTAAGCTATGTTTGCATACTCCTTACTGTATTTCTTGGCTGGAACACCTTTGTTGCTCCTCATGAAACTTCTGTTCCCTGACTTGTTGTCTGCTTTGACACTCTCAGATTCAGACACGCTTTCTGCTGCCTGTACATCCAATAATACATTTTCTTGTTGCTCCAGTTAGTGATGCTATCTCATAGAATACCACATCTCTGGATTTAAGAAGACATTTACTTGTAACATCCCAAAGTCTGTATACTTTGCTTTCATCGCAGTATCCGAGCATTATACATTCTATGTATTTTGGATCTAGCTTTCTTATTTTCTCCTTTGGTATATGTGTAAAAGCTTTGCTCCCGAAGACATCAAGATGAATGACACTTGGCTTTTTCCTGGACCTCCAGTGGTGTTTTTCCTTTGATGGCCACTGTAGGTGCACGATTCTTTAGGTATACTGCAGTAGATACTGCTTCTGCCCAAAATTTATTTTCTAGTCCAGCGTCTCTTAACATAGTCCATGCTCTCTCAACAATTGTGCAGTTTGCCCGCTCACTCACGCCATTCTGTTCCAGTGTGTAGGCAATTGTTAGGTGATGGTTTATGCCATATTTCCTAAGGAATGTGGCTAAGACTTTGTTATCATACTCTCCACCGTTGTCTGATCTCAGTATCTTTAGACCAGTCTGATTCTCCACCAGGTTTTTGTATTCCACAATTTTGTTGACCACTTCACTATTAACTTTAAGTACACGTGTGTCATTCTTGTGGTGTCATCAATGAGAGTCATGAAATACCTGTAGCCACTTATTGATTCTTCCTCCATTGGACCATACACGTCTGTGTGCACCAGAGCTAACGGTGTCTCTGCTCTATTAACTCACTTTGGAAATGGGTTGCGAGTTTGCTTGCCTTTTATGCAACTCTCACACATGGGTCATTCAGCGTTGCTCATGGTGATACCCGTTACCATTCCATCTAGCAGTTTCTGGATGTTGTTATATCCCAGATGACCCAAGCGTTTGTGCCACAGCTGCACTGACTGTTTTTCATCAGTAGCCATCATTGTAGTACACTCCTCAGTGTCCAGGACATATAGTTGGTTGCATCAGATTGCTGAAGCAATAACAGTCCCTCTTTTATACTGCACCATAAACTTGCCCTTCTGAAATTGGACTTTGTAGCCTTTTTTCTCTAGGACGCTGATTGCAATGAGATTACTTCCTAAATCAGGCATGTACAACACATCTTGGATACCTGTAACAACTGTTTCTCCTCCAATTCTTAAACGTACTGTGATTGTCCCAGCTTGTAATGCAGTAAGCACCTTATTTCCAATCCATGTAACTGTAGAGGGAACACACAGTTTTAAAGAATTGAACCAATGCTTATTGCAACTGGAATGTCTAGTGGCCCCCAAGTCCATGTACCAGCAGTTCTTCCTGTGACTGTCTGCTACATTCAGTGCTGACTCATTTGGCTTACCACGCTGCTTCTGCGCACCACTGGAATTTCTCATTCTGCAATCTGAAGCTTTATGTCCTATCTTGTGACATACAAAACATTTGAATATGTGCTTTTTGGACTTTGTGCCCTTTGTGATAAAGGTAGGACCCTCAGCTATAGTCTCGACTAGAATACGTTTTTGGAAGTGCAGCAACTTGGCCCTTACAATCTCCATTGTCAGTTAGTGTCATTTGACTCTAACGCAACCACCGAAAAATCTAATTCTGGTGTCAGATTCTGTAACATAGCCATTGGCACTTCTTCCTCATCCACCTGTGCCCCCACAGATGCCAACTGCTGAGCTATCGACAATAACTTATCAATATAACCGTTCATGTCCTTGCAGGCACTCAGTTTTGTTCCATATAGCATGCGTCTCAAACTTAACCTTCTCATTAGACCTTTATCTTCATATGCATTTTACAGGGCTGTCCACATGTCCTTAGCTGACACTTTCCCACTGACTACTGAATAGACATGCTGCTCCACAGCTAAACCTATCGTTCCGATGGCTCTGTCTACGTCATCTAGGTTTGGACCTGCTCCTGGGTCTATAGTAACCTTCCACAACTTTTCACGCTTAAAAACTGCATCTCCATGGCAAACTTCCATGTAGCATAGTTCTCTGAACCTTTCAGCTTAGCAAAGTTCATGCTGCGTCCTGTGCTATACATCCTTTCTGCACTTGTATAAAATGTCACTTTAAACTTTGTGTGATTATTTAAAAGCACTCATGGGGTTAATCTTCAGGCACACGTGGGTCTGGACGCTGAACTGGGTCCTTAACCTGTTGGCAGAGTGTATTGGAATCGCCTGGTGCAGTGACGTCAGTCCACACACTTAATGACTTAAACAGTAAAGGTGTGTACACATGGTGCGATATGCACTTAACTTTCCTTACGATTATGACTAGATAGTCAAAATCGTAAGGAAAGTTAGTGCATATTGCCAATGTAAGCCAATGCCTCAGACTCTATGGTGAAAGTAAAGTTGAACAGAGCTGGATATTTCAGCAAGACTATGGGGTATATTCAATTAGGGTCAAAAGCTGCTGTCTGTCGAAAAGACGTCAGTTTTAGACTTTTTAAGGTCGAATCGTGATTCGACCTATTCAATCCCAGCTGTTTTTATTCAACAAGTCGGGGAATTCGACTTGTCGAATAGTACCCGAATTGGTGGTATAGCTGCCGATTCACATACTTTTGAGGGAAACGGGGACAAATTCGACAGGATTTGGCCCCGTTTCCGACCATCTCAGTCCGACATAAAAAAATGTCGGACTGAGATGAGGGACCTTAGAGGAGGAGAGGGGGAGACGGGGGACAGCCGCGGGAATACAGGGGAGAGCAGCGTTACAGGAGGATGTATCACAGCTCACGGCAGCGTCCACCCGGCTCCAGCAAGTGAGGTCACGCTGTGAGGTCTGGCAGCTGTGAGACATCCTTCTGCAGCGCTGCTCTCCTCCGTCTGCCCGCGGCTGTCCCCGCTGGTCTCCCCCCTCTCCTCCGCTCACAGGTCTCATCTCAATTCGACTTTTTTTAAAGTCGAATTGAGATGGGATTGAATAGGGGTTGTCAGATCCATTCCGACAAATGCATGTCGGAATGGATCAGACCGTAATTGAATATACCCGTGTGATTCATGCTTAACTCAATCTTTTATTTTTTTTGGTAAGTTCTTCATGGTTTAGTTTAAGGTTTTGGAATGCCTTCCATGGTCTCCAGGCATAAATATTACTGAACATGTGTGAGGAGATGGCAGATCTGAAAACCACATCTAAGGTGTTTAGAATTAATTCAAGAGCAGCTTCTCTGTTCTAGTGGTGCCCATACACTTGTGCGATGCTCCGCGACGCGGCATCGCACCTGAACTGCCAAAATGATTACCATGCGATCTTTTAAAAACACATGCAATCGCACTGCGATGCGATAAATATTAAGTGCAGCACTTAATATCTTGCAGTGCGATATTCGACCGGCGCGCCTGCGCATCGCATGGTACCTAAAATGTGCATACAATGAATCCTTCGATTTATCTCACAGATGCGGCCGAAATGGAAGGATTGTATGCCATATCGCACAAGTGTATGGGCTACATGTGTATTGCGAACAGATGCAGACTGGCACAGAGACACATGCATGCCTGTAAAAGAGTGATAGCTACTATATATGCATAGGGATGACAGTCACCACAGCTTCTGATTGGCTGACTGCCAACCTATCTCTGAAGCTGATGTGTTTTTTTTATTGCATGTACATAGATGATGTTTAGGTGTGTTTGAAAAACACATGGAATGGAGTGTTCTACCTGCTGTATTAGGTGGGTTTCTGTATTTTATTGAGACTTAATACTGATAGAAACATGTGTAAGTGTAAGTTGTAATTTATGGCTGCCGTAAAGGCAAATATGCTAGTGGTGTAGACCATCCTACATCTTGCGATGGGTACACCCCAGCTACACCAAAGAACACTGGAAAAAAGGTATACATTTATAAGTGGCAAAACCAAATATATCACAGGAGGGGGGGACCCATCAAAAGCTAAAGTCTGCATTGTGGCAAATGATTACACTAAAAACAAAACACCACACTGCCTTTGGTCATTTATTCAATTTAAAAAGAAAAGAAAAAAAAAACCTTTCCACAATACTTGGCACAAAGTGCCTGAGTACAAGTTGTTTACATCAGTTTAGAATATAAATCCCTTTATTCCTGTTGTTCGCTATTTCCGCTAGAACATAATTTGTCAATCCAGTACTAAGCTTGAAAACTCTGTTACCCTGGTGATAAAGTACTGCCTATTTCTGTGCCTCACACCAGATCAGGGAATGTCACCCGCATCCAAATGATACCAACTGAAAAGGGCTGTAAACAGCCACTGGTGCACTATGCAAATGTGTGTGCGTTATGTGCTGCATCTAGGACAAAGTGTACAATATGCCTGAAAGGGATGGATGGCTGGGTTAACAGAGGGGGACTTGAGCATTTGTAAACCTATTCCCTTTTTAGTCCGTAATATAAATGACTATATAGTCGAATCCTGACTTGTTCTTTTTCCTGCCTTTCCTATGAGAAGAGCCGTGATGCTGATTTGTTTGACAAATTACAGCAAACACCTGCATTACTGCATATTCATGTATCAAACAGAAACAATTATCTGCCCACCTAGTACCACATACCTATCCAATGGGAGCAAATATGCTCTGTCATGCAATTGCTGTGGAATGTTGGAAAAGCTCCACAGGTCAAAATATACAGGTTGGCACATGCACAAAGACTCGTACTTCTCTTTGTAAGCTTTCAAAAGCAATCCTTAACCCCTACAAGGCAGGAGGTTGCGATCATTTACACCTACTAACCATACTCATTTTTACTATATTGTGCAGCATGTTTTTCCTGGAATAACCTTTTAAACTACTTTTACCCACTTTTTCGGGAAAGGGTAGTACACCGCTAGGGATTTATTTTGTTACATTGTGTCTTATTACATGTTCATTATACGGTGTAGTGGGAATCAATAAAACCATAAGACATCATGAAAAGTTAAGTTTCCAGAATTCTTCAGATAGTTATTTTTATATGTGCTTAGAGCAATTCAAGAGAATTACCCTAGAATTACATCCAGTTCTCTTGAGCGTGACAATACACTCATGCTGCATTCAGATCGCAAATGCCGGATCCTACCCGGTAAGAGAAACGTGTACTTACCGGGTGGGATCCGGCATTTGCGCTCCGTTGCTGGCTTTCCGACCCGGCAATATACCGGGTCGGTTGCCATAGCAGCGGAGGGCGCAGCAGCAGCAGGGGCGGGGGTGGAGGCGGCGCCGGGAGATGAGCTCATCTCCTGCGCCGCCTCTGCCTATGCTGTGAATGGGAGCCGTGTCGCATCGGAACGGCTCCCATTCACACTGCGCCTGACCCGGTAATCAACCCGGTAATAACCCTTCTTTTTTACCGGGTTGAATTACCGGGTCAGGCGACCCGCTAATTCACCAAAGGACCTTTCACATCGCACACGGACCCGTTTCGACACGGCAATATGCCGTGTCGATACCGTGTTTTTAGTGCGATGTGAAAGGGGTATCAGTGAGAGTAACATAATAGGGAACAGCAAAGTGCTGCTGTATGTGGTGGTGACATTGCTGCATGAGGCAAACCAACCAAACTGATTTATTTTACTCAAAGTCTGACGGAATTATAGGACAATTTTTGCATTTCACTTTTTCTATATCTTTAAAAAAACAAAAACACCAGATCTCTGCTACATTTATTAGTAACAGATCCAATGCACACTGCATTAATGCTAGTAAGTAGACAGATCATACACTCACTTGTCTGCAGGACACAGGTATCTATTGCATGACTGAAATAAAATAACTCATTCTCTGGTCTCACAGGTACATGTACAGTGATTCCCAAACTGGGTATCGTGGGTTTATGGTCCAGGACCACAGGAGAATAATTTATGGTCAATGTGATAGATAAAACCAGTGCTTGTGGCAGCCAATCAAAAAAATATGTGGACAAGTAGAAGAGCTACCTTGTCCATCACCCCATAACTGACCCTAAGGGTGACCGGTAAGAACAATTTATTTTATAAATTTTTGCTGAAATTCTCAACAAGAAACTTTGGCTTAGGGGCACCGTGAAAACAATGATGATCCTCTATGGCACCATTATTCAAGAAAGTTTGGGAACTACTGCTGTAGGAGATACAGTATACTGGTCTCCACCCATGCCCCAGTGTACACTTCCCTTACTCACCCTCACCCCTCCACAATCACCAGCCTGTAGTTTTTCCCTCTAATCTGACCATCTCCGAGTACTTCTGAATCTGTTCGTGTCAGTTTATCAGGATGTAGACCACTGTGAAAATCCTGTCCTGTTCTGGGAGATGTCAAAGGTTGTGATGTAAGATCATAACATCAATTATGTGTCTAATATGAAACATGAGTCTATTACACTATACCTTTCCCTCAGGGAGACTATGGACATGGATTTTAGGACCTGTGGACCTTATTCAGAGATGTACGCAAACCCGATAATTATTGGAGATGAACGGAAACTATCGATCTGTGCATGCGCAGGATAATTACAGAGCATGTGCAAATATGTGTCTGCAATGATAGTTGCAGCGCCCCCTAAGCTGCCATTTGGGGGCGGGGATGTGGCAGCAACAACCAGCATTTTAGAAAACTCCAGCCCGGTTTCTTCACATGCGAAGGCCAGTGTCTGCGTCCTCGGACCCAGCTCATTGGCCATGGCAGCATGAAAGCACCGGAAGTCCGAAACAGGCACTTTTGGTTCAGTCTGCACCACATTCTCCTTTACCTTATGTTACAATTGTTTTTATCATTATTTAATGTACATTATTTATGTTAAAAGATCATAAGTGTGGGATTATTAGACACAATATTGTCACAGGGTGACCTGTAACCTGGAAGTGAATATCCTCAATGGTTTAAATAGCACTTCAAGTTCACTCATATCACACTGCCTTGAGGAAGGAAAGTCAATTCCTGAAACTGTTGCAGCAGAGACAGGGGTGCTAACTGTACACTTTGTAGGGGATGCAGTTAAATTGCCAGCAGTCGGGATTCGGCGGTCAGAATACTGATGCCAGAATCCCAACTGCTGACAATGCCACCAGCCGGTATCCCGGCTCACAGGGGCTATTCCCACTCGTAGGTGTCCACGACACTCAGAGTGGGAATAGAACCTGTGGTGAACGCAGCGAGCCACCAAACCCGCAGCGTGGCGAACACAGTCACCCCACAAGGGGACTCTCTGTGCGCGCCCCACTGCCGGCATACTGGCGGTTGGGATGCCATTGTCTGTATACTGACAGCCGGCATCCCGACCGTCGGTAATTCATACTGATCCCCTTTGTAGGGAGCAGATCTAGATTCCAGTGGGAAGGAGGAGTCGAGATCGTGTCTGGAGCCTGCATCTCTTAATATACTGTAACAGCTGATGGGCCTACTTCACATGCAGAATCTGGTAAACCTCCAATTATGCCACTGTGCTTGATATTCAATGTTCATTTTATTATTTTATAAGAAATAAATGGTTTTATATTATTACCCTAGTTATTTTTTTCCATACTGACCCCAGGATCTCGGTCTCCAGAATGCCAGCGGGGGAAAGGGGGGGCGAGCACAACGCAGCCCCTTCAGGCAGAGGCGTTCAGGCAACCAGTGTGATACAAACGCATTGGCAGGACAGAACCTGCACACTGAGGCTATCAGAGGCGAAATTTCGGTCACATAGCTTAGCGATGCAACCTAAATAACCACCATAATCAGCAACAGTACTCAAACATGTTGTTGCATTTAAACAATCCTTAGCTGGAATTAAGGGAACTAATATTGGTCAATAAAACATTCCCCACCACCTAGAATAAATCCATGGATTCATGTTATATTTGTTATGTTCCTACCCTAATGTTGCTGCAGAAATTTAGTTGTGTCAGATTCAGCAACATTTTAACCCCCATACTCCTGTGTTAACTAGTCAATGGGAGTGCGGGGGATGGGCAGATACACCAGTGAGGCCACTGATTACTCTGCCCACGACTGTGGTGCATGCCTCTGATTCCACCAGCAATGTTACCGTTCCTGCAAACTCCCGGGAATATGAAGGAGTGGTACAGTTAGGGGCTGACGAAATCCTGCTCCCCTCTGTTTGCCTTGGACTGCGTTTCAGCCCTACCATTACAACTGCCACTGTTGCAGAGGCATCTTAGCCTACACAACCACAGCTCAGATGTTTTTGCTTGGCACACCATTCTCAATACTCGAAAAGTAGTTGTATGATAAAATCATAGAAAATCAATAGTTCTGATCTCGTCACCAACAACTATACCACTGTCAATCTCTTAGATTACATTTCTTCCCCATTCTGATACTGGGTGTGGAACATAGGGTCGACATTAACTAGGTCAACAGTCATTAGGTCGACAGTGACTACATCAACATGAGTTTTTTGGTGTCGTTTTCTTCGTAAAGTGACCGGGAACCCCAATTAGTGCACTGTATCCCCTCGCATGGCCCGCTTCACTCACCATGCTTCGGGCAAGGTGCCTCGCTGCGCTCGACACAGGTTACTATTCCCAATCGTAGTCCACGTGGATCATAACGTATGAAAAAGTTCAAAATTTTTAAAAAAAATCATGTTGACTTTTTCATGTGTCGACCTTTAGCATGTCGACCATTTGAACATGTCGACCAATGGTGGTCAACCTAATGAGTGTTGACCTAAGTGCTGTCGACCTAAAGACTGGATCCCCTGATGTTTAGGGCGGTCTGTAGTGTAGTCCAGGTTCGGCGGCTGTGTGGAATGCCGGCCGAATGTGGACCTTTTTTTAAAGGGGCAATCATGTACAAGGCATGGTTTAGCTTTGTACATGATTGCCCCTTTAAAAAAAAGTCTGAGTTTGATCAGTATGCCGCACAGCCACCGAACTCTGACTTCATTACCTACTTGCTCTGGTCTGAACATCAACTGAAACTACTTGAATATCCTTTGATATATTGAATTGCTGCCATAAGACTGGATGAATACATACAGTATATGCAGTAATGCACCGGTGTACTTAATAAAGTGGCCAGAGAGTTTATATAATAACCTGCTATAATTCTTACACTTGGATCCTTATTACTCCTTACAATCATCTATCAGCGGTTGGCCAACAACTAAATGAGGCGTGTGGCAGATGACTGAAAAGGTACACATATAAAGGAAGCGCAAACAAATTGGTACATAACACACTTCTTGCCAAGT
This sequence comes from Pseudophryne corroboree, assembly GCF_028390025.1. Taxonomy (NCBI): domain Eukaryota; kingdom Metazoa; phylum Chordata; class Amphibia; order Anura; family Myobatrachidae; genus Pseudophryne; species Pseudophryne corroboree. The sequence continues at coordinate 561,233,345 of NC_086448.1, forward strand.
TATCAACAAGAGCATCAGACAACCCTGTATATGAAATGACAACCTGAAGCAAAACCTTTGTGGTTAAAGTGAACACTTGTTACAGTGCACCACGCCCCAGTGAGTAATAGTATTACAACAGCAAACATAAATCGTTAGCTTCAGGGCACCATATTACTCCATTTAGAACAGTATAGTAATAACTGAATTCATAGGGGTCGATTCTATTCGGCAACTTAAGAATAGCGCCGGGAATTTGCTCCCGACGCTATTCAATTCAGCTCCAGTTAAGTCGGCGATGTCCCGTTCTCGCCGACTTAACAGGTAGTTTTGTCGGGAGAACGGGCGTTCTCCGACTTAACTACCCGCGGCGATGCTGATTCCCGACAGAATCAGCCTCGCGCCGGCCGCGAGGCAGCACTTTTGTCGGGTTTCTTCTCTCATCCCCCGGGGATGAGAGAAGAATTCCCGACAATTGCGGGTCACTAGCAGCTGAATTGAATAGCGTCGGGAGCTAATTCCCGGCGCTATTCTTAAGTTGCCGAACAGAATCGACCCCATAAACGGTAGCATTCTTCATGTGGTTTTATTAAACACATACACGTTACCATGAAGTCAAGATTTGCGATGGAGAATTTATGTAAAAGAATCAATAATGTATGACCTGATTATTTCATGTATTCATAGGACTGCCAGTGCCACAACAGATAGTATGAGATGCAGCAGCCTCTCGCTACCTGAAATCACATGACCGCTAGGGGGAAATTCAACTGTAAGCGACGGCAGCACAGCACCGAGGGAACAGAGGCACTTTATGGTTAGCAACAGCGCTAACTTGCCTCGCATCCAATAGCGGGTTACTGTACCATATTCTGGCAGGGTGCCCACAGCCAAACACTGTAGCGCCATATAGCTGAGAAATGATCTCTCCTCTACAGTCAATCTTGTATAAGAAATTACTAGTTATTGTATTTATGATAAAGAAAGGTATATAGAGATATGTATCGGATTTTGATGCTAGATGGCAATTATGCGCTTAAAAAAAAAAAAGTTCAAGTCATTTTCTAGCAAACTCATTATTGTTCTATCGGGCAATTTGCCGTCTAGCATCATTGACCACCTAAACAATGTCAACAATGCTTGGAAATACAACAATTGTGGCAGAACTAGCATGTGTAGTTCCACAGCAGCTGGAGTGACGGCTGTATTCTCCCCTTGAAATAACTCTAGAAGTTCTTTTAGCAAAGGCTACTGTCCAGAACAAATGCCCTTTGAAAAGGGTTCCAGTTACATATGCCAAGTGCATGTTTGATAACACAGTTTCCAGCCTCTGATTGTCCTGGTTTTGTTGGTCTGATGGGGTGGCTGAAAAGGGATATGCTGGAAAATGTCCTATCTAGTACCGCTTTCAGATCGAGGTCGGCCCACCCAAAGTGCTGGGCACTATAGACGTAGAACAGGTTTCTTTGGGCGGAATTCAAAATGTTATCCCGCCAGTAGATGGTGCACAAACAGACCTATTCAATTGTAGCTCCGTTTGTGCGCAATGACTGACGGCGTCTGCATTTCAGCTCTCGCCCCAAACAAACTAATGTAGCTTTAGGAGTTATTCAGTTAAATCAAGGAGACAACTGGATAGTTCAAAGAGTCAGAGAAGATAGTATCGATTAACAGAAAACAAATGATTACCACAAATTACGTTCTGGCACTATTCTTTGTACATGCATTCAGTTCCTGTGTGTAGATTTACTAAGGCGCATTTTGTCAAAGCCACCAATCATCGATGACTTGGTTTTTAAATTGCAATAGGAATAAATGCTAAACCTGGATTGTTTAGAATTTATTCCTACTAACATTTTAAAACTGCTGGTCAAAGCTGTCGATCTTCCCAAACCGTGGGGTCGATTCAATTCACAGACAGTTGAATAGCGCCGGGAATTATCTCCCGACGCTATTCAATACAGCGCAAAGTGACACTCAATTGTCGGGAATTCTTCTCTCACCCCCGGGGAATGAGAGAAGAAATCCGACAAAAGTGCTGCCGCGCGGTCGGTTCGAGGCTGATTCTGTCGGGAATCAGCATCGCGGCGGGAAGTTAAGTCGGAGAATGCCCGTTCTCCCAACAAATCAACCTGTTGAGTCCACAAGAACGGGCATTCGCCGACTTAACTTGACCTGAATTATATAGCGCCAGAAGCTAATTCCCGCCGCTATTCAACTGTCTGTGAATTGAATCGACCCCCGTGTCTTAGTATATCTTACACCCTGGATAACCGACCCCTGCGTCAGTTACTTTAGTTATCCTTTCTTTATATATTGCAGTAAACATATTGTACAAACCCAAGTGACTTGTCCATGTGGATTTAGAATTGGATTGATGCAAAACAAAACCTTATCCTATCCCTTTCTGAGTAAAGAGAACATGCCATTTTGAAGTAAACAACACTTGAAACAAATATGGGATGAATATGGAATTCCTGTCTGGAAGTCTATAATCCCACCAAAGGCTTGCCACTTCAGTGAAGATGATAACCAAACCAGCACATAAGAGAGTTAGAAGGCTGTCGATTTTTTTTTTTCCCAAAAAAACTGCTCAGAAATTGTCAGGTTTTTTTTTTTATGAGTGAATTAAGTGAAGAACATGTATTTAAGGTTCTCCAAAATGATTTTAGTAAAAAAAAAAAAAATTCCCCCCAAACATTGGTTGGGAACATCGATAACATCGGATACATTGCGACTTTCATTTTAACAGAACCAACAGCCGCCAGGTACACAGGGAGGGCTTGATTTACACATCCCCAGCGGCTGCAATTGTCTGCAGCCACTGGGTGGGGGGGGGTACTGCCGTGATGACCGATCAGTAGTGATCAGCAGCTCGGTAGACAATGGGGGAGGGTGCGGGGAGGCGAAGGGACCTTCCGGTCTCTTTAAGAGCAGCGGTGGAGGGAAGTTTCTCTACCCTGCAGCCAGTGGCGTAACTAGAAATTTTTCTCCCCCAAGCCAAAAAATTATTCGGCGCCCCCTTCCCCCCATAATTGGCACTAGTAAATGGACAAAAAATAAGATTTTACTTACCGGTAAATCTATTTCTCGTAGTCCGTAGTGGATGCTGGGGACTCCGTAAGGACCATGGGGAATAGACGGGCTCCGCAGGAGACAGGGCACTTTAAGAAAGAATTAGGAATACTGGTGTGCACTGGCTCCTCCCTCTATGTCCCTCCTCCAGACCTCAGTTAAGGAAACTGTGCCCGGAAGAGCTGACAGTACAAGGAAAGGATTTTGGAATCCAGGGTAAGACTCATACCAGCCACACCAATCACACCGTATAACTCGTGATAAACTTACCCAGTTAACAGTATGAACAACAACAGAGCACCAGATAAACCTGATGCAACCATAACATAACCCTTATTTAAGCAATAACTATATACAAGTATTGCAGAAGAAGTCCGCACTTGGGACGGGCGCCCAGCATCCACTACGGACTACGAGAAATAGATTTACCGGTAAGTAAAATCTTATTTTCTCTAACGTCCTAGTGGATGCTGGGGACTCCGTAAGGACCATGGGGATTATACCAAAGCTCCCAAACGGGCGGGAGAGTGCGGATGACTCTGCAGCACCGAATGAGCAAACATAAGGTCCTCCTCAGCCAGGGTATCAAACTTGTAGAACTTTGCAAAAGTGTTTGAACCCGACCAAGTAGCTGCTCGGCAAAGCTGTAATGCCGAGACCCCTCGGGCAGCCGCCCAAGAAGAGCCCACCTTCCTTGTGGAATGGGCTTTTACTGATTTTGGAGGCGGCAATCCAGCCGCAGAATGAGCCTGCTGAATCGTGTTACAGATCCAGCGAGCAATAGTTTGCTTTGAAGCAGGAGCACCTAGCTTGTTGGATGCATACAGGATAAACAGCGACTCAGTTTTCCTGACTCCAGCCGTTCTGGCTACATAAACCTTCAAAGCCCTGACTACATCTAGTAACTTGGAATCCTCCAAGTCACGAGTAGCCGCAGGCACCACAATAGGTTGGTTCAAATGAAAAGATGACACCACTTTTGGCAGAAATTGCGGACGAGTCCGTAATTCTGCCCTGTCCATATGGAAAACCAGATAGGGGCTTTTATGTGACAAAGCCGCCAATTCTGACACACGCCTAGCCGAAGCTAAGGCCAACAGCATGACCACTTTCCATGTGAGATATTTTAACTCCACGGTTTTAAGTTGCTCAAACCAGTGAGATTTTAGGAAACTCAACACCACGTTAAGATCCCAAGGTGCCACTGGAGGCACAAAAGGGGGCTGAATATGCAGCACTCCCTTTACAAACGTCTGAACTTCAGGAAGAGAAGCCAGTTCCTTTTGAAAGAAAATGGATAGGGCCGAAATCTGGACCTTAATGGACCCTAATTTTAAGCCCATAGTCACTCCCGACTGTAGGAAGTGAAGGAAACGGCCCAGCTGGAATTCCTCTGTAGGGGCATTTCTAGCCTCACACCAAGCAACATATTTTCGCCATATACGGTGATAATGTTTTGCTGTCACGTCCTTCCTAGCCTTTATTAGCGTAGGAATAACCTCATCCGGAATGCCTTTCTCCGCTAGGATCCGGCGTTCAACCGCCATGCCGTCAAACGCAGCCGCGGTAAGTCTTGGAACAGACAGGGCCCCTGTTGCAACAGATCCTGTCTAAGAGGCAGAAGCCATGGGTCCTCTGTGAGCATTTCTTGCAGTTCCGGATACCAAGTCCTTCTCGGCCAATCCGGTATAATGAGTATTGTTCTCACTCCTCTTTTTCTTACGATTCTCAGCACCTTGGGTATGAGAGGAAGAGGAGGAAACACATAAACCGACTGGAACACCCACGGTGTCACTAGTGCGTCCACAGCTATCGCCTGAGGGTCTCTTGACATGGCGCAATACATTTGTAGCTTTTTGTTGAGGCGGGATGCCATCATATCCACCTGTGGCAGTTCCCAACGACTTGTAATCTGTGTGAAGACTTCTTGATGAAGTCCCCACTCCCCCGGGTGGAGGTCGTGCCTGCTGAGGAAGTCTGCTTCCCAGTTGTCCACTCCCGGAATGAACACTGCTGACAGTGCTCGTACGTGATTCTCCGCCCATCGAAGAATTCTGGTGGCTTCCGCCATCGCCACCCTGCTCCTTGTGCCGCCTTGGCGGTTTACATGAGCCACTGCGGTGATGTTGTCTGATTGAATCAGCACCGATTGGTTGCGAAGCAGGGTCTCCGCTTGACTTAGGGCGTTGTATATGGCCCTTAGTTCCAGGATATTGATGTGAAGGCAAGTCTCCTGACTTGACCACAGCCCTTGGAAACTTCTTCCCTGAGTGACTGCCCCCCACCCTCGGAGGCTTGCATCCGTGGTCACCAGGTCCCAGTCCTGAATGCCGAACCTGCGGCCCTCGAGAAGTTGAGTACTCTGCAGCCACCACAGAAGAGACACCCTGGCCCTGGGGGATAGGGTGATCAGCCGATGCATCTGTAGATGCGATCCGGACCACTTGTCCAACAGATCCCATTGAAAAGGTCCTCGCATGGAACCTGCCGAAGGGAATGGCCTCGTATGACGCCACCATCTTTCCCAGGACTCGCGTGCAGTGATGCACCGACACCTGTTTTGGTTTTAAGAGGTCTCTGACCAGTGTCATGAGTTCCTGAGCCTTCTCCATCGGGAGAAAAACCTTCTTCTGGTCTGTGTCCAGAATCATGCCCAGGAAGGGCAGACGCGTCGTAGGAATCAGCTGCGACTTTGGAATATTCAGAATCCAGCCGTGCTGTTGTAACACTTCCCGAGAGCGTGCTACACTGATCAGCAACTGCTCTCTGGACCTCGCCTTTATGAGGAGATCGTCCAAGTATGGGATAATTGTGACTCCTTGCTTTCGCAGGAGCACCATCATTACTGCCATTACCTTGGTAAATATTCTCGGTGCCGTGGACAGACCAAACGGCAACGTCTGGAATTGGTAATGACAATCCTGTACCACAAATCTGAGGTACTCCTGATGAGGTGGATAAACGGGGACATGAAGGTAAGCATCCTTTATGTCCAGAGACACCATAAAATCCCCCTCCCTTGCGATGACCGCTCTGAGCGATTCCATCTTGAACTTGAACTTTTTCAAGTATATGTTCAGGGATTTTAAATTCAATATGGGTCTGACCGAACCATCTGGTTTCGGGACTACAACATGGTCGAATAATAACCCCCTCCTTGTTGAAGGAGGGGAACCTTGACCACCACCTGTTGAAGATACAATTTGTGAAATGCAGTTAACCCTGTTTCCCTCTCGGGGGGTGGGGGGGGGGGGAGCCGGCAGGGCCGTCAGTGAGGAGGCATCTTCTCAAAGTCCAGCTTGTATCCCTGAGACACAATATCTATTGCCCAGGGATCTAACAGGGAGTGAACCCACTTGTGGCTGAACTTACGAAAGCGTGCCCCCACCGGGCCTAGCTCCGCCTGTGGAGCCCCAGCGACATGCGGTGGATTTTCGTAGAGACCGGGGAGGACTTCTGTTCCAGGGACCTAGCTGTGTTGTGCAGCTGCTTTCCTCTGCCCCCGCCTCTGGCAAGAAAGGACGCACCTCGGACTTTCTTGTTTCTTTGTTCGAAAGGCTGCATTTGATGACGTGCTTTCCTAGGCTGTGCAGGAATATAAGGCAAAATATCAGAATTACCAGCTATAGCTGTGGAGACCAGGTCCGAGAACCCTTCTCAACACAATCCTCAGCCTTCCATATGCCACTTAAGTTGGCATCATCTGTCCATTGCATATTCTACAGGATACGTCAAGCAGAAATCGACATAGCTTTGACTCTAGGACCCAGTATACTCATGTCTCTTTGGGCATGTTTTATGATATATATCTCTTAAGACAGCATCTTTAATATATATATATATATATATATATATATATATATATATATATATATATATATATATATATATATACATACATACATACATACACACACATATACATATATATATATATATATATATATATACACACATATACATACTAGGGTCTCAATTTCTGCTGATAAGGTGCCTGTCCACGCCGCCACAGCGCTATAAACCCATGCCGGCACAATCGCCGGTCTGAGTAGTGTACCAAAATGTGCACGCTATCTGCAGGATCCCTGAGAATAGCTAGGGCTACCTTTTGGGCAAACTTGACACCCTAGGGGAAGATTCCCATCACATCCTGGCCCTAGTGGGGAAAGGATACTGCCTGAGAATTCTTTGTGGGAAGCTGCAGTTTCTTGTCTGGAGATTCCCGCTCTTTTTCCTCATGAGAGGAGGGAAATTTACCTCAGCTTTCTTCCCCTCAAAATGTGTACCCTTGTGTCAGGGACAGATGAGTCATCAGTGATATGCAAATCATCTTTATTACAATAATCATATATTGAATACTTTTCTGCCATTTTGGCTGTAACTTTGCATTATCGTAGTCGACACTGGAGTCAAACTCCGTGTCGATATCAGTGTCTATTATTTTGGATAGTGAGCATTGTGAGACTCTGAAGGTCTCTGCGCCATAGGGACAGACATGGGTAGATTTCCTGTCTGTTCTCTAATCTTTTGTGCAATAAATTCACCTTAGCACTAACACATATCCAAACAGGTGTCGGCGTTGTCGACGGAGACACCCTCTCACACATATTAGCTACATCTCCTCCTTAGGGGAGCCTTTTTACCTCAGACATGTCAACACACGTACCGACACACCACACACACAGGGGATGCTCTATTTGAAGACAGTTCCCCCACAAGGCCCTTTGGAGAGACAGAGAGAGAGTATGCCAGCACACACCCCAGCGCTATATGACCCAGGAATCACACAGTAACGTAGTGTTAACCCAGTAGCTGCTGTATATATTGTTTTTACGCCAAATTTATGTGCCCCCCCTCTCTTTTTCACCCTCTTCTATCGTGCTTCTGCAGGGGAGAGCCTGGGGAGCTTCCTCTCAGCGGAGCTGTGGAGAGAAAATGGTGCTGGTGAGTGCTGAGGAAGAAGCCCCGCCCCCTCAGCGACGGGCTTCTGTCCCACGATTTTGTGTAAAATAATGGCGGGGGTTCATGCATATATACAGTGCCCAACTGTATATATGCCCACCTTGCCAAGAGGTCTCTAATTGCTGCCCAGGGCGCCCCCCCCTGCGCCCTGCACCCTACAGTGACCGGAGTGTGTGGGTGTAATGTGGGAGCAATGGCGCACAGCTGCAGTGCTGTGCGCTACCTCATGTGAAGACTGGAGTCTTCTGCCGCCGCTTTTGAAGTCTTCTTGCTTCTCACGCCGGCTTCTGGCTCTGCGAGGGGGACGGCGGCGCGGCTCTGGGATCGGACGACCAAGGGTGCGTTCCTGTGTTCGATCCTTCTGGAGCTAATGGTGTCCAGTAGCCTAAGAAGCATGACCTATCCACAGTGAGTAGGTCTGCTTCTCTCCCCTCAGTCCCACGTAGCAGAGAGTCTGCTGCCAGCAGACCTCTCTGAAAATAAAAAAATCCTAACAAAATACTTTCTATTCAGCAAGCTCAGGAGAGCTCACTAAAGTGCACCCAGCTCGTCCGGGCACAGATTCAAACTGAGGTCTGGAGGAGGGACATAGAGGGAGGAGCCAGTGCACACCAGTATTCCTAATTCTTTCTTAAAGTGCCCTGTCTCCTGCGGAGCCCGTCTATTCCCCATGGTCCTTACGCAGTCCCCAGCATCCACTAGGACGTTAGAGAAAGGGGGCGTGCCTTCGTTGGAATGGGCGTGGCTTCACATAAAGGGGCATGGCATTGCAGGAAAAGACTACCTTATACCCCAGTTTTGCAACCTGCACGCCCAGACGTTGGCCACCACAGGAAAGAAAAATAATCCTGATTCATGCCCCTTACATTATTTGTCATTTTTCCTCCTTATAGTAATGCCCAGTATACATTATGCCACATACTGCAATGGCCCTTAGACATTATGCCACACACAATAATGCACGACACAATATGCACACACCGTAATGCCCCCGACACATTATGCCACACACCGTAATGCCTGTGACACATTATGACAGGAATCGCAATGCCCGTTATACATTATGCTACACACTGCAATGCCCCTGATACATTATAGCACATACAATGTCTGTGACACATTATGACACACACCGCAATGATCCTGAGACATTATACCACAATGCCCGTGATATAGTATACAACACACCGTAATGCCTGACACATTATGACACACACCACAATGTCCGTGATACATTATGCCACACACTGCAATGACCCTGAGACATTATACCACATATCACAATGCCCGTGATATAGTATACCATACACCGTAATGCCTGTGACACATACCGCAATGCCCGTTATACCCTATGCCACACACCGCAATGCCCGTTATAAATTATGCCACACTGCAATGCCCCTGAGACATTATACCACATACCACAATGCCCGTGATATAGTATGCCACACACCGTAATGCCTGTGACACATTATGACAAACACCGCAATGTCCGTGATACATTATGCCACACACCGTAATGCCCATTACACATTAAGTTCTACAGTAGGGCTTCTAATTACTTTTAAATTACCTGCTCGTTGCCAGGGGTTTTATGCTCTTGGTTCCATGCACGGTGCCAGGGATTTTCATGCTCAGGGTGTCATGCTCGTTGCTAGGGGGTAGTGTTTGTTGCTAGGGCCGTGCTCCCAGTGCCACATATGCCCCCAGTGCCAGGTATTCCCCCACAGTGCCAGGTACTCACGTGCCCCCAGTGCCACATATGCCTCCTCAGTGCCTGCCACATATGCCCCCAGGGCCAAATATACCCCCCCAGTGCCACATATGCCCCCAGTGCCAGATATTCCCCCACAGTGCCAGGTACTCACGTGCCCCCAGTGCCACATAAGCCCCCTCAGTGACTGCCACATATGCACCCCCAGTGCCCCGCTCCCCCCCCCCGCCCGCGCCTTTGTGTCGGAGGGACATGGAGGGCACAGCACGCGCCTCTCCTGTGTCACTCCTGGGTCTCCGGCGGGTCTGTTAAAGGAAGTGCCGGTTCGTGAGCCAATCAGAGCTCACGAACGGCACTTTCTTTATTAGACCCACCGGAGACCCAGGAGGGACACAGGAGAGGCTCGCGCTGTGCCCTCCGTGTCCCTCCTTACAGCAGCGCGGAGGGAAGGAGGAGACTGCAGATTGACATGCGGACGCTCATCCGCATGTCAATCTGCACTAAATCAGTTGCGCCCCCGCAGCCCCTCGCCCCCAAGCCACCGCGAGGGCTGCGGGGGCAGTAGTTACGCCACTGCCTGCAGCTGCAAACACCCTCTATCTGGGTGGTATTCAGTATGCCGGCTGTTGGGATCCTGGCGCTCAGTATACCGGTGCCGGAATCCCAACACCCGTCATACCGACAACTATTCTCCCTCTTGGGGGTCCATGACCCCCCTGGAGGGAGAATAAATAGACCGTGCCAGCAGCGTGGCGAGCGCAGCGAGCCCGCAAGGGGCTTCTTTACGCTCGCCCAGCTGTCGGCATGCCGGCGGTCGGGATCCCGGCGTTGGTATGCTGGGCGCTGGGATCCTGGCCGCCGGCATACCATACTTCACCACTCTATCAGGTTGGTCGCATCCTGTGCGACCAGGTCAGATGAAGTGCTTGCTGGTGTGGTCGCATCTGATGCGACCATGCCAGGCAAGTGGTTAATTTCAGGCAACACCTATTGCTTAGGTTCTCAAAGTCTGTCCTCAGGAACCCACACAATGCATGTTTTGCAGGTCTTCTCACAGAATCACAAGTGAAATAATTAGCAACACCTGTGGAATTTTCAAAATGTGTCAATGAGTACCTCTGTGCACCTGCTGGGTTACCTTGAAAACATTGGGGTCGATTCAATTCACAGACAGTTGAATAGCGCCAGGAATTAGCTCCCGGCGCTATTCAATTCAGCTAAAGTTAAGTCGGCGAATGCCCGTTCTCGCGGACTTAACAGGTTGATTAGTCGGGAGAACGGGCATTCTCGGACTTAACTCCCCGCCGCGATGCTGATTCCCGACAGAATCAGCCTCGCGCCGGCCACGCTGCAGCACCCGGGGGTGAGAGAAGAATTCCCGACAATTGAGTGTCACTTGTCGCTGTATTGAATAGCGCCGGGAGCTAATTCCTGGCCCTATTCAACTGTCGGTGAATTAAATCGACCCCAATGACTGCTTGGGGTCTTGAGGCCCACGTTTGAGAACCTATGACCTATTGAGTATGGCCCTCATGCTTTTAGCAGCATTGCACACGCTAGGCCGCCGCCCTCTGGGAGTGTATCTTAGCTTAGCAGAATTGCGAACGAAAGATTAGCAGATTTGCGAATAGAAATTTCTTAGCAGTTTCTGAGTAGCTCCAGAATTTGTTAGCAGTTGGGCAAAACCATGGCCCTCATTCCGAGTTGTTCGCTCGCTAGCTGCTTTTAGCAGCTTTGCACACGCTAAGCCGCCGCCTACTGGGAGTGAATCTTAGCTTTGCAGAATTGCGAACGAAAGATTCGCAGAATTGCGAAAAGAAATTTCTTTGCAGTTTCTGAGTAGCTCGAGACTTACTCTGCCACTGCGATCAGTTCAGTCAGTTTCGTTCCTGGTTTGACGTCACAAACACACCCAGCGTTCGCCCAGACACTCCCCCGTTTCTTCAGACACTCCCGCGTTTTTTCCAGAAACGCCAGCGTTTTTTCGCACACTCCCATAAAACGGGCAGTTTTTGCCCAGAAACACCCACTTCCTGTCAATCACACTCCGATCAAAAGAAAGATGAAAAATCCTTGTTATGCCGTGAGTAAAATACCTAACTTTTGAGTAAAATAACTAAGCGCATGCGCTCTGCGACCCTTGCGCACGCGCAGTAAGCGACTAATCGCAATATAGCGAAACTCGGCAACAAGCGAACAACTCGGAATGAGGGCCTATGTTCTGACTCTAAACCAAAAGTTTCCCAAACTCCAACATTACAATCCATGTTTTAAGGATATCCATTCTTGAGTCAAGATGGTTAAATCATATTGTCTTTGGTACTAATTAGGTCAAGCATGGATAGCCTTAAAATCTGGACCATAATGGTGGAGTTTGGGAAAGTGGTCTAAACTAAAACACCTTTTCTGACCCCTACTAGTTTGCTAGTCCAAGGAGGAGGGAGGAGAAGGGGAATAAAAATTCAAATAAAACACAATAGCATGTACATCTTAAATATAGAGTTGTGAAGAAGAAAAAAAGGAAAGGTTTTTTTCTTTGTAAATGTTTAGTGCTTTCTGTGATAGTGATCCTCTTTTCTTATGCTTATTTTTTTAAACCTACCAGAATGAATAGCCATCTGCATCCTAATGTGCATGAAGTTATTGGAAAACACACCCAGAGGTAAATAAATGCTGAACAAAAATGCCTTCCATAAAGTATTTTTGCACATGACATGTCCCACGATTAAAGCTATGCCCACAAAAAAATTACAGTACTACTACTTTGCAGACACTTGAAGAAAACAAAACCACATGATTAGTTTCAAAATATGTTACCTATAGATTTCTACAGAATAAAATCCGTAGTAATTTAAGATTTGTGGCCTTTCCAACACTGCTGATCAGCTATAGCAAATAGCAATCAGCAATGCATGCTTGTATACTACTTCCCAATAGAATGAGGCTTATCTGTACTTTTTTAAAACTTTGCAGAAATGCCTAAAAAGCATCCATGTATATATGAGCTGGTGACATATCACAGAGACATCTCTGGAAAGTGGGCTATTGCAGGTTAATATCTGAAAATGGCCAATTTACCTTCACATAGCACATCATCTTCCTCCTCCATTTCCCCCTGGTAACAGGTGGGCTCTTCCTCTGCAGCCATACTTCGACCAGCTGAGCAAGTCTCACAGCAGAATACTCCTCACTGACTGCCCGACCACTGCAGGGGGGGAAGCTCTCTCAGCTGCTTCCTCCTGAGTAATGACTACACTGCAATACCAGCATCAGAAATGATGGTAACAGAATTTCATGTTTGTGGTGATCTACAAAGGACACAGTCAGTGATATCTTCTAATAACAAATTAGTATATTCTTATGCACACCGGAAGTTCCTATTTAAGTTAAAAATGAAAACTGAGTATGAGGACATGGAATGTGCAAATGCTATGATATAAGCTCTGTATCTGCATTACAGGAGATAAGTGATGTGGTTTATAAAAGTGACACACCCAGGAAGTAGTGTGATGTGATTAGGCACTAGTGACAAAAGTTACATTTCCTTACCATGTGTGCCATATAAGGATCCTATGAAGGAGGGAGGGATCTACACATATTCCTCATGTATACAGGAATTTAAATTATAAAAACAAATAAATCACATTTTAATATTGTCTATGGAAGTTTTTAATCCATGACAAAAATAACCAACAGCCCAGTACCACTGCTTTCTCCTAGTATCTATACAAGGTGTTATGGTTTTAAATCTGACACGGGCTTTATTTGGAGTTTGCATGTTCTTCCTGTGTTTGCTTGGGTTTTTTCCCACATGATGATAAAATACTGATAGGTTATTGGGTTGCTGGCGCTGCTGACAATAATGAACCACACTCTAGCACAGGCATTCCCAACATTGGTTCTCAAGGCAGGCAACACAGTTCAGGTTTTAGCATACTTCCCAACTGTCCCGAATACAGCGGGACAGTCCCACTAATTGGACACTGTCCCACTGTCCCTCCCGCGGGTCGCAGTGTCCCGCGGGTGGGGGCGCAGATTGGGAGAGACAGTGATCACCGCAGCTCTGCAAAGCAGCTGGTGATCACTGAATAGATGCCGTGTGCATGCTCACAGCATCTATCAGTGCAGTGAGGGTTAATCGGAGGCTGCTCAGAGAGCGCTGGGCACGCCCTCAAAATGACGGAAAAGTGGGTTGCGCACTAGGTCACACCCCGCCACCGAAGGCCACGCCCACTCCTTTAGAGGCCATGCCACTGTTTCTGGAGCGGCAAGTCCCACGTCAGCAGCATCAAAAGTTTGGCGGTATGGTTTTACTTTTACTGATAGCATGCTTGAGCACAGGTGACTTAATTAGTACCTCAGTTATTTTGATTTACCCATCTGTGCTGAAGTCTGGATATCACTAAAACCTGCACTGTTGGTGTGCCTTGAGGACAGAGGTTGGTAATGCCTGATCTAGGAGACAAATTACATGAGCAGACATTAAAAGAGAATATTTGCGTTAATGATATGTTGAGTGATCAGAGCATATTAACATCTGCCATGCTCTATTTCCACATTGAGCACAATGCAGTTATGCTATACCTATTCAGAAGGTTAGGGTACAATGGGCAGATGTATTAAGGCTGGAGACGTGATAAAGCAGTGACAAGTGCAAGGTAATAATGCGCCAACCAATCAGCTCCAATATGTAAATTGACAGGAGCTGATTGGCTGGTGCGTTATCACCTTCCACTTATCACTGCTTTATCACTTCTCCAGGCTTAATACATCTTCCCCAGTATCCTTGCACTCAGCATCCCAACATTCAAAATCCTGATGGATTTTGGTAACCCACCCCCAGTGGCGTCAGAAGGCGGGTGCGGGGGGTGCGACCCGCACCCGGGTGTCCCCCCTCGGAACGGGTGACACCAAAGTGCCAGCTCCTCTGTAGTGACAGGAGCCAAGTGCTGCAGTGAGATAATCTGCAGCACTCGGCTCCTGTCACAGATAAGAGCCGGCACTGCAAGCTGACCAGTCTCCGGGGGCAGCCAGCATCTTCGGGGAAGCTGGACATGCCCCCGGAAAGAAGGAGAAAAGGTCCGCGAGGCCACACCCCTTTTAAATTAGGCCACACCCCCTTTTCGGACGCCCGCAGCTCCAGCAGGCTGAAGGGGGGGTGATAATACAGAGTGCGCTCCGGGTGTCACCACACCCGGTGACGCCTCTGCCCACCCCTCCAGTAGCCCAACACTAACCGTCCCCTCCCACAGCCTAATCCTACCCCACCCCAGCAGTTACCGTCAGGATCTGTTGGGATTTTGAGCATTTAGATTCTGCTGCCGAGATTCTGACCGTCGACATGCTGAGTGCCAAACAACGCAGAAAACATGGCGTCAATGTCTCAGTTACTGCACCCATTCTGTGCAACCATAAAGTTACTCAGAAATCAAATGACAGTGGGCAAGTTTGTTAGCAATTGGGCAAAACCATGTGCACTGCAGGGGGGGCAGATATAACATTTGCAGAGAGAGTTAGATTTGGGTGGGTTATTTTGTTTCTGTGCAGGGTAAATACTGGCTGCTTTATTTTTACACTGCAAGTTAGATTTCAGTTTGAATACACCCCACCCAAATCTAACTCTCTCTGCACATGTTAGATCTGTCACCCCTGCAGTGCACATGGTTTTGCCCAATTGCTAACATATTTGCTGCTGCGATCAACTCAGAATTAGGCCCAGTATCTGAAACCCAGGCTGCGTATTTGTACACAGTTCCCTAGATCTGCAATGCCATTTGTGAGTGTCTCAAAACAGGTAACCGGATGTTAAGGTGCATACACATTGGAAGATTAAAGTGGATGATATGCATGATAAAGATAAGGATATTATCGTGCATATCGTCAAGTGTGTATGCACTATAACGCTAACGATGCACTTTCCCGCAGATCGTTATCGTTTATCTCTATCAACTGAACATGCAGTCCAATTTAGGCTATGGTAGTCATTCCGAGTTGATCGCTAGCTGCATTTGTTCGCAGTGCAGCGATCAGGCTAAAAAACGTCAGTTCTGCGCATGCGTATGTGGTGCAATGCGCACGCGTGACGTACGGGCACAACGAACGATGCAGATTTGCACAGGGTCTACCGATGCATTTTAGTCACACTGGTTGCCGCAGAGTGATTGACATGAAGTGGGCGTTTATGGGTGGCAACTGACCGTTTTCAGGGAGTGTTCGGAAAAACGCAGTCGTGCCAGGGAAAATGCAGGCGTGGCTGGGTAACGCTGGGCGGGAGTGTGACGTCACATCTGGAACTGAATAGTCTGAAGTCATCGCAAGCACTGAGTAGGTTTTGAGCTACACTGAAACTACACAAATTTTTTTAGCAGGCGCTCTGCGATACATTCGTTCGCACTTCTGCTAAGCTAAAATACACTCCCAGTGGGTGGCGGCATAGCATTTGCACAGCTGCTAAAAACTGCAAGCGAGCGATCAACTCGGAATGACCCCCTATATCTTTTATGACTGCATGTTCAGGAATGGGAGGGTTGACGTCACTGAACGATATTGTTCACTATATAGTTCAGTGGGCCTAATTCAGACTTGATCGTAGCTTGCACGGCTACGATCAGTTACTCAGACATGCGGGGGGACGCCCAACACAGGGCTAGTCCGCCATGCATGTCTGGCTCTGCCCTGCCGCACAAGTACAAAAGCATCGCACAGCGGTGATGCTTTTGTACTTGATGAGTACTCCCTACCAGTGCAGCTCCTGCACACTGGCTGGGAGCTAATTGTCGCTGTTCAGGTCGCAGTGGCTGCTTGTGATGTCACACAGCCGATGCGACCCGCCCCCCGCATGGTCCGGGCACACCTGCATTGCCCGGTACGCGCCCCTAAAATGGCGGCCAAACGTCACCGATCCGCCCCCTCCCGCCCAGCGACCACCTCTGCCTGATTGCAGGGCTGAGATGGCCGTCTGCTGTCTGGCATGCCCCGGCATACTGCGGCGCATGCGCAGTTCAGACCTGATTGGCTGCTGTGTGAAAACCAGCAATCAGGTCTGAATTAAGTCCAGTGTGTATGTTCTGTATTGTTCATTCTGCTGCTGGGGTCATTTCAAGGGAAATCTTTATTGTTTCAAAATCGTCTAATGTGTATGCACCTTTAAGTCGACAGTCAATAGGGTCGACCACTAATGGTCAAAATGTCAGTATGACAATGGTTGACACAGCATATGGTCGACATGAGTTTTTTACCATTATTTTTTTTTTCTTTCAACTTTTCACACTTTAACATCCACGTGGACTACAATTGGGAATAGTAGAAGAATGGCTTGAAGAATGACCGTGAAGCGGTGAACTAATTGGGTTTCCCTTTGCTGTGACAGCAAAAATGACACCAAAAAAACATAAAAAAAACCATGTCAACCTTTTCCGTGTTGACCTTTTTACCATGTTAACCTTTTTTTCCATGTCAACCTTTTTGGGTGTCGAGAGAACATGATATAGGAATTACTTTCCTGACGCACAATTCCCCACCATCACAGGTTCAAATCCAAGCACCCATCACCAATAACGTTCCACACAGGGTGTTTAAAACTTTAGAGATATCGCGCAATCCCGTGCCCTTAATCCTTTCTATTACCTATATAAAGCCTCATCTGATTATTTATTTATTATTTATTTATTAACAGTTTCTTATATAGCGCAGCATATTCCGTTGTGCTTTACAACTAGAACAACAGTAATAGAACAAAACTTGGTGAATACAGACAGACATAGAGGTAGGAAGGCCCTGCTCGCAAACGTACAATCTGTAGGGAAATAGGCATTGATACACAAGGATAGATGCTACCTATTGCATAATGGTCCACCAGATTGCTAGGTTCTTAATGGGTTGTATGATATGATCACCCAGCAATGTTGGCCAAGGGTCAGGAGGGTGTGACAGTAAAGAAAGACACGATATGTGATGTTATGTGTACTGTACAGAGTAGAGATGAGCGCCTGAAATTTTTCGGGTTTTGTGTTTTGGTTTTGGGTTCGGTTCCGCGGCCGTGTTTTGGGTTCGAACGCGTTTTGGCAAAACCTCACCGAATTATTTTTGTCGGATTCGGGTGTGTTTTGGATTCGGGTGTTTTTTTCCAAAAACACTAAAAAACAGCTTAAATCATAGAATTTGGGGGTCATTTTGATCCCAAAGTATTATTAACCTCAAAAACCATAATTTACACTCATTTTCAGTCTATTCTGAATACCTCACACCTCACAATATTATTTTTAGTCCTAAAATTTGCACCGAGGTCGCTGTGTGAGTAAGATAAGCGACCCTAGTGGCCGACACAAACACCGGGCCCATCTAGGAGTGGCACTGCAGTGTCACGCAGGATGTCCCTTCCAAAAAACCCTCCCCAAACAGCACATGACGCAAAGAAAAAAAGAGGCGCAATGAGGTAGCTGTGTGAGTAAGATTAGCGACCCTAGTGGCCGACACAAACACCGGGCCCATCTAGGAGTGGCACTGCAGTGTCACGCAGGATGGCCCTTCCAAAAAACCCTCCCCAAACAGCACATGACGCAAAGAAAAAAAGAGGCGCAATGAGGTAGCTGTGTGAGTAAGATTAGCGACCCTAGTGGCCGACACAAACACCGGGCCCATCTAGGAGTGGCACTGCAGTGTCACGCAGGATGGCCCTTCCAAAAAACCCTCCCCAAACAGCACATGACGCAAAGAAAAAAAGAGGCGCAATGAGGTAGCTGACTGTGTGAGTAAGATTAGCGACCCTAGTGGCCGACACAAACACCGGGCCCATCTAGGAGTGGCACTGCAGTGTCACGCAGGATGTCCCTTCCAAAAAACCCTCCCCAAACAGCACATGACGCAAAGAAAAAAAGAGGCGCAATGAGGTAGCTGTGTGAGTAAGATTAGCGACCCTAGTGGCCGACACAAACACCGGGCACATCTAGGAGTGGCACTGCAGTGTCACGCAGGATGTCCCTTCCAAAAAACCCTCCCCAAACAGCACATGACGCAAAGAAAAAAAGAGGCGCAATGAGGTAGCTGTGTGAGTAAGATTAGCGACCCTAGTGGCCGACACAAACACCGGGCCCATCTAGGAGTGGCACTGCAGTGTCACGCAGGATGTCCCTTCCAAAAAACCCTCCCCAATCAGCACATGATGCAAAGAAAAAGAAAAGAAAAAAGAGGTGCAAGATGGAATTATCCTTGGGCCCTCCCACCCACCCTTATGTTGTATAAACAAAACAGGACATGCACACTTTAACCAACCCATCATTTCAGTGACAGGGTCTGCCACACGACTGTGACTGATATGACGGGTTGGTTTGGACCCCCCCCAAAAAAGAAGCAATTAATCTCTCCTTGCACAAACTGGCTCTACAGAGGCAAGATGTCCACCTCATCTTCACCCTCCGATATATCACCGTGTACATCCCCCTCCTCACAGATTATCAATTCGTCCCCACTGGAATCCACCATCTCAGCTCCCTGTGTACTTTGTGGAGGCAATTGCTGCTGGTCAATGTCTCCGCGGAGGAATTGATTATAATTCATTTTAATGAACATCATCTTCTCCACATTTTCTGGATGTAACCTCGTACGCCGATTGCTGACAAGGTGAGCGGCGGCACTAAACACTCTTTCGGAGTACACACTTGTGGGAGGGCAACTTAGGTAGAATAAAGCCAGTTTGTGCAAGGGCCTCCAAATTGCCTCTTTTTCCTGCCAGTATAAGTACGGACTGTGTGACGTGCCTACTTGGATGCGGTCACTCATATAATCCTCCACCATTCTATCAATGTTGAGAGAATCATATGCAGTGACAGTAGACGACATGTCCGTAATCGTTGTCAGGTCCTTCAGTCCGGACCAGATGTCAGCATCAGCAGTCGCTCCAGACTGCCCTGCATCACCGCCAGCGGGTGGGCTCGGAATTCTGAGCCTTTTCCTCGCACCCCCAGTTGCGGGAGAATGTGAAGGAGGAGATGTTGACAGGTCGCGTTCCGCTTGACTTGACAATTTTGTCACCAGCAGGTCTTTCAACCCCAGCAGACCTGTGTCTGCCGGAAAGAGAGATCCAAGGTAGGCTTTAAATCTAGGATCGAGCACGGTGGCCAAAATGTAGTGCTCTGATTTCAACAGATTGACCACCCGTGAATCCTTGTTAAGCGAATTAAGGGCTGCATCCACAAGTCCCACATGCCTAGCGGAATCGCTCCCTTTTAGCTCCTTCTTCAATGCCTCCAGCTTCTTCTGCAAAAGCCTGATGAGGGGAATGACCTGACTCAGGCTGGCAGTGTCTGAACTGACTTCACGTGTGGCAAGTTCAAAGGGCATCAGAACCTTGCACAACGTTGAAATCATTCTCCACTGCACTTGAGACAGGTGCATTCCATCTCCTATATCGTGCTCAATTGTATAGGCTTGAATGGCCTTTTGCTGCTCCTCCAACCTCTGAAGCATATAGAGGGTTGAATTCCACCTCGTTACCACTTCTTGCTTCAGATGATGGCAGGGCAGGTTCAGTAGTTTTTGGTGGTGCTCCAGTCTTCTGTACGTGGTGCCTGTACGCCGAAAGTGTCCCGCAATTTTTCTGGCCACCGACAGCATCTCTTGCACGCCCCTGTCGTTTTTAAAAAAAATTCTGCACCACCAAATTCAAGGTATGTGCAAAACATGGGACGTGCTGGAATTTGCCCATATTTAATGCACACACAATATTGCTGGCGTTGTCCGATGCCACAAATCCACAGGAGAGTCCAATTGGGGTAAGCCATTCCGCGATGATCTTCCTCAGTTGCCGTAAGAGGTTTTCAGCTGTGTGCGTATTCTGGAAAGCGGTGATACAAAGCGTAGCCTGCCTAGGAAAGAGTTGGCGTTTGCGAGATGCTGCTACTGGTGCCGCCGCTGCTGTTCTTGCGGCGGGAGTCCATACATCTACCCAGTGGGCTGTCACAGTCATATAGTCCTGACCCTGCCCTGCTCCACTTGTCCACATGTCCGTGGTTAAGTGGACATTGGGTACAACTGCATTTTTTAGGAGACTGGTGAGTCTTTTTCTGACGTCCGTGTACATTCTCGGTATCGCCTGCCTAGAGAAGTGGAACCTAGATGGTATTTGGTAACGGGGGCACACTGCCTCAATAAATTGTCTAGTTCCCTGTGAACTAACGGCGGATACCGGACGCACGTCTAACACCAACATAGTTGTCAAGGACTCAGTTATCCGCTTTGCAGTAGGATGACTGCTGTGATATTTCATCTTCCTCGCAAAGGACTGTTGAACAGTCAATTGCTTACTGGAAGTAGTACAAGTGGGCTTACGACTTCCCCTCTGGGATGACCATCGACTCCCAGCGGCAACAACAGCAGCGCCAGCAGCAGTAGGCGTTACACGCAAGGATGCATCGGAGGAATCCCAGGCAGGAGAGGACTCGTCAGACTTGCCAGTGACATGGCCTGCAGGACTATTGGCATTCCTGGGGAAGGAGGAAATTGACACTGAGGGAGTTGGTGGGGTGGTTTGCGTGAGCTTGGTTACAAGAGGAAGGGATTTACTGGTCAGTGGACTGCTTCCGCTGTCACCCAAAGTTTTTGAACTTGTCACTGACTTATTATGAATGCGCTGCAGGTGACGTATAAGGGAGGATGTTCCGAGGTGGTTAACGTCCTTACCCCTACTTATTACAGCTTGATAAAGGGAACACACGGCTTGACACCTGTTGTCCGCATTTCTGGTGAAATACCTCCACACCGAAGAGCTGATTTTTTTGGTATTTTCACCTGGCATGTCAACGGCCATATTCCTCCCACGGACAACAGGTGTCTCCCCGGGTGCCTGACTTAAACAAACCACCTCACCATCAGAATCCTCCTGGTCAATTTCCTCCCCAGCGCCAGCAACACCCATATCCTCCTCATCCTGGTGTACTTCAACACTGACATCTTCAATCTGACTATCAGGAACTGGACTGCGGGTGCTCCTTCCAGCACTTGCAGGGGGCGTGCAAATGGTGGAAGGCGCATGCTCTTCACGTCCAGTGTTGGGAAGGTCAGGCATCGCAACCGACACAATTGGACTCTCCTTGTGGATTTGGGATTTCAAAGAACGCACAGTTCTTTGCGGTGCTTTTGCCAGCTTGAGTCTTTTCAGTTTTCTAGCGAGAGGCTGAGTGCTTCCATCCTCATGTGAAGCTGAACCACTAGCCATGAACATAGGCCAGGGCCTCAGCCGTTCCTTGCCACTCCGTGTGGTAAATGGCATATTGGCAAGTTTACGCTTCTCCTCCGACAATTTTATTTTAGGTTTTGGAGTCCTTTTTTTACTGATATTTGGTGTTTTGGTTTTGACATGCTCTGTACTATGCCATTGGGCATCGGCCTTGGCAGACGACGTTGCTGGCATTTCATCGTCTCGGCCATGACTAGTGGCAGCAGCTTCAGCACGAGGTGGAAGTGGATCTTGATCTTTCCCTAATTTTGGAACCTCAACATTTTTGTTCTCCATATTTTAATAGGCACAACTAAAAGGCACCTCAGGTAAACAATGGAGATGGATGGATTGGATACTAGTATACAATTATGGACGGGCTGCCGAGTGCCGACACAGAGGTAGCCACAGCCGTGAACTACCGCACTGTACTGTGTCTGCTGCTAATATATAGACTGGTTGATAAAGAGATAGTATACTCGTAACTAGTATGTATGTATAAAGAAAGAAAAAAAAAACACGGTTAGGTCACTGGTATATACAATTATGGACGGGCTGCCGAGTGCCGACACAGAGGTAGCCACAGCCGTGAACTACCGCACTGTACTGTGTCTGCTGCTAATATATAGACTGGTTGATAAAGAGATAGTATACTCGTAACTAGTATGTATGTATAAAGAAAGAAAAAAAAACCACGGTTAGGTCACTGGTATATACAATTATGGACGGGCTGCCGAGTGCCGACACAGAGGTAGCCACAGCCGTGAACTACCGCACTGTACTGTGTCTGCTGCTAATATATAGACTGGTTGATAAAGAGATAGTATACTCGTAACTAGTATGTATGTATAAAGAAAGAAAAAAAAACCACGGTTAGGTCACTGGTATATACAATTATGGACGGGCTGCCGAGTGCCGACACAGAGGTAGCCACAGCCGTGAACTACCGCACTGTACTGTGTCTGCTGCTAATATATAGACTGGTTGATAAAGAGATAGTATACTCGTAACTAGTATGTATGTATAAAGAAAGAAAAAAAAACCACGGTTAGGTCACTGGTATATACAATTATGGACGGGCTGCCGAGTGCCGACACAGAGGTAGCCACAGCCGTGAACTACCGCACTGTACTGTGTCTGCTGCTAATATATAGACTGGTTGATAAAGAGATAGTATACTCGTAACTAGTATGTATGTATAAAGAAAGAAAAAAAAAACCACGGTTAGGTCACTGGTATATACAATTATGGACGGGCTGCCGAGTGCCGACACAGAGGTAGCCACAGCCGTGAACTACCGCACTGTACTGTGTCTGCTGCTAATATATAGACTGGTTGATAAAGAGATAGTATACTCGTAACTAGTATGTATGTATAAAGAAAGAAAAAAAAACCACGGTTAGGTCACTGGTATATACAATTATGGACGGGCTGCCGAGTGCCGACACAGAGGTAGCCACAGCCGTGAACTACCGCACTGTACTGTGTCTGCTGCTAATATATAGACTGGTTGATAAAGAGATAGTATACTCGTAACTAGTATGTATGTATAAAGAAAGAAAAAAAAACCACGGTTAGGTCACTGGTATATACAATTATGGACGGGCTGCCGAGTGCCGACACAGAGGTAGCCACAGCCGTGAACTACCGCACTGTACTGTGTCTGCTGCTAATATATAGACTGGTTGATAAAGAGATAGTATACTCGTAACTAGTATGTATGTATAAAGAAAGAAAAAAAAACCACGGTTAGGTCACTGGTATATACAATTATGGACGGGCTGCCGAGTGCCGACACAGAGGTAGCCACAGCCGTGAACTACCGCACTGTACTGTGTCTGCTGCTAATATATAGACTGGTTGATAAAGAGATAGTATACTCGTAACTAGTATGTATGTATAAAGAAAGAAAAAAAAACCACGGTTAGGTCACTGGTATATACAATTATGGACGGGCTGCCGAGTGCCGACACAGAGGTAGCCACAGCCGTGAACTACCGCACTGTACTGTGTCTGCTGCTAATATATAGACTGGTTGATAAAGAGATAGTATACTCGTAACTAGTATGTATGTATAAAGAAAGAAAAAAAAACCACGGTTAGGTCACTGGTATATACAATTATGGACGGGCTGCCGAGTGCCGACACAGAGGTAGCCACAGCCGTGAACTACCGCACTGTACTGTGTCTGCTGCTAATATATAGACTGGTTGATAAAGAGATAGTATACTCGTAACTAGTATGTATGTATAAAGAAAGAAAAAAAAACCACGGTTAGGTGGTATATACAATTATGGACGGGCTGCCGAGTGCCGACACAGAGGTAGCCACAGCCGTGAACTACCGCACTGTACTGTGTCTGCTGCTAATATATAGACTGGTTGATAAAGAGATAGTATACTCGTAACTAGTATGTATGTATAAAGAAAGAAAAAAAAACCACGGTTAGGTCACTGGTATATACAATTATGGACGGGCTGCCGAGTGCCGACACAGAGGTAGCCACAGCCGTGAACTACCGCACTGTACTGTGTCTGCTGCTAATATATAGACTGGTTGATAAAGAGATAGTATACTCGTAACTAGTATGTATGTATAAAGAAAGAAAAAAAAACCACGGTTAGGTGGTATATACAATTATGGACGGGCTGCCGAGTGCCGACACAGAGGTAGCCACAGCCGTGAACTACCGCACTGTACTGTGTCTGCTGCTAATATATAGACTGGTTGATAAAGAGATAGTATACTCGTAACTAGTATGTATGTATAAAGAAAGAAAAAAAAACCACGGTTAGGTCACTGGTATATACAATTATGGACGGGCTGCCGAGTGCCGACACAGAGGTAGCCACAGCCGTGAACTACCGCACTGTACTGTGTCTGCTGCTAATATATAGACTGGTTGATAAAGAGATAGTATACTCGTAACTAGTATGTATGTATAAAGAAAGAAAAAAAAACCACGGTTAGGTCACTGGTATATACAATTATGGACGGGCTGCCGAGTGCCGACACAGAGGTAGCCACAGCCGTGAACTACCGCACTGTACTGTGTCTGCTGCTAATATAGACTGGTTGATAAAGAGATAGTATACTACTAATATTATATACTGGTGGTCAGGTCACTGGTCACTAGTCACACTGGCAGTGGCACTCCTGCAGCAAAAGTGTGCACTGTTTAATTTTAATATAATATTATGTACTCCTGGCTCCTGCTATAACCTATAACTGGCACTGCAGTAGTGCTCCCCAGTCTCCCCCACAATTATAAGCTGTGTGAGCTGAGCAGTCAGACAGATATATAATATATATAGATGATGCAGCACACTGGCCTGAGCCTGAGCAGTGCACACAGATATGGTATGTATGTGACTGAGTCACTGTGTGCTGTGTATCGCTTTTTTCAGGCAGAGAACGGATTATAAATAAAAGTGGTGGTCACTGGTCACTATCAGCAAAACTCTGCACTGTACACTACTGAGTACTCCTAATGCTCCCCAAAATTAGTAAATCAAGTGTCTAAACGGAGAGGACGCCAGCCACGTCCTCTCCCTATCAATCTCAATGCACGTGTGAAAATGGCGGCGACGCGCGGCTCCTTATATAGAATCCGAGTCTCGCGATAGAATCCGAGCCTCGCGAGAATCCGACAGCGTCATGATGACGTTCGGGCGCGCTCGGGTTAACCGAGCAAGGCGGGAAGATCCGAGTCGCTCGGACTCGTGAAAAAAAACATGAAGTTCTGGCGGGTTCGGATTCAGAGAAACCGAACCCGCTCATCTCTAGTACAGAGAGGATGTAATTAGATAGGGAAGCACTGAAGGTTATGTGGGTGGGTCTGGAATTTGAAAGGCTTGTCTGAAGAGGTGAGTTTTCAGGGAACGTTTAAAGGTTTGGAGCCTAGATTATTTAGTACTCACCAGACATCCTCAATAGTTCCTCTATCACTATCTGGCATCAGATAATTACAGAGAAACAACATTTTGCTTTGTTCCCTTTTCCTTCAGTGAGGGTCAGAGTTGTAATGATGGGTACACACCAGAACGACTCGCAAACGAGCAATGGCCTTCATTCCGAGTTGATCGCTCGCTAGCTACTTTTAGCAGCCGTGCAAACGCATAGGCGCTGCCCACAGGGGAGTGTATTTTCGCTTTGCAGGAGTGCGAATGCCTGTGCAGCCGAGCGGCAGCAAACAGATTTTGTGCAGAACAAGACCAGCCCTGTAGTTACTTATTCTGTGCGATGATTGCTGCAACGAAGGTCCCGGTATTGACGTCAGATACCCTCCAGCAAACGCACAGCCACACCCAGAAACTCCCACTTCCTGTCGATCTCCTTGCGTCCGCTGGAAGCGTCGCTAGAACCTGTGCAAAACCACAAAGCTCTTTGTGCTTGTACGACGCACCTGCGCATTGCGATGCATACACATGCGCAGATTAGCCCCGTTCTGCCATAATCGCTGCGCTGCAAAAATCCACTCGGAATGACCCCCACAGTGCAATACACAAAAAATAGATCTTAAAGATTTTGCAAAGATCTAGGAGTGGCCATATCCAGGAGCAGAAGGAAAGATCTAAAGATATGACAAACAACCCGCATTGGATTGTTATCGTTGGTAAAAACTGCACAATTGGTACTTTTAAATTGGTACTTTTACTTACAATATATCGATCCAATGTATCAAAATCATGCAATTGTCCCTAAAATCGTCCTGGTGTGTACCAAGCACTAGACTCTCTTCTGGTTGCCAGCTACTGTATGACTATTAAATATCCCCAAATAGCTTTCCAATAGGTGAAAAATAAGGTGCTTGTCATTTTCTAAAGCGTCTGGGCACCAATATCTGTGGCCCGATTTTAATTTTAATGAGCGTGGGGTTAATATTTCCCAAGGGCAAAAGGCTGCTGTCATTATACTCCCACAATAAAGCTCCAGTGGCCTTAAAGAGAACATACCACAAGCCTGTCGTTTTTTTTTTTTTTTCTCTTCAATAATCTTATTGGAAGACCAGGATGATAGATGAACTTGCAATAACCCATTTTCTCCAACATCCCCAACTCTTATCTTTGGATAGCCTTGGAAATAAGGACTTCTGATATGCTAATCGCACAAAACTGCTTTGTGGCTTAGACCATGAATGTTCAGTTACTATATATGTAACCACTGCACCATGTTGTCAGTAAACAGACACTTGGGGGTCTATTTATGTAGCAGTGAAAGAGTGGAGAAATGAGCCAATGCAAACCTCCCAACTGTCCCGCTGGCCCGTTCTGCAGTGTCCCGCGGTTAGGGGGTGGGGGTGGGGGGGCCAGTTGGGAGGCTTCTGCACTCAGTGATGGTAAATGGGGGCGTGGCTCACAAGCGAGGCACTGATGTTTGGTCATGCCCCCTTTTGTATAGGACACGCCCATTTTCAGACACGGGTACAAGGGTGTCCCTCTTCGATGATTGAAAATGTTGGGAAATATGGCCAATGGAGTAGTTGCCCATGGCAACCAATCAGCTGCTCTGAATAATTTTGTAGTATTCAAATTATTATGGGGATATCCAATTAGCCCTGCTAATTTACCGGGGCTAATTGTCCCGCCGGGGGCTATCTAATTAGCCCCGATAAGCCGCGGTACGCGCCGGCTTATCCGGGATGTTGTTACGCCTGCCGGAGGCAGGCGAAGCAGAATCCCCGGAAACAGCCCCGTTTTCGTCTTGGAAGGTACATTTTCAATAGAGTGATGCGGACTAGGCTGGCAACAGAAATATTGGGGCCCAGTACAGTGATATCTCTGGGTCCCCCTCAGATCATATATATACACAGTATATACTATATATATATATATATACATGTATATATATTAAAGCACAACAAAATTTGCTGTGCTATATAATAAACTATACACAAATACATATAAATATGTATATCTCTCCTGTCTCACCCCACACACACACCACAGTCCACAGTCTGTGTTTCCCTTTCTCCTTCCTCCAATACATCCCACAGTCTCCCCCAATGACTCCATGCTGCATTCCCAGCTACTCCACCCCATCCCAAAGCACTCCCCAGTATCCAGACCTGAACACCACACAGCAGGTACCATGCAGCCATTACACCCCACTGGAAGAGGCCGGCACAGGGTATGGGAACCCTGGCCAGCG
Source organism: Pseudophryne corroboree (assembly GCF_028390025.1). Taxonomy (NCBI): domain Eukaryota; kingdom Metazoa; phylum Chordata; class Amphibia; order Anura; family Myobatrachidae; genus Pseudophryne; species Pseudophryne corroboree. The sequence goes on from NC_086448.1 coordinate 561,261,436, forward strand.
GAGCTATTGCCATGTCCCGTAACTGCCTGCAACAGAGCTGGACCCAGAAGAGCGGGTGCACACTCGTGCCACACAGTCCCTGTGTGTTAGAAGTTCCGGTCACTCTGAGGCTGCGCCCACGCCGCCTACAGCTCGCTACCCTATTTGGACAAGATGGCTCACATACCTGCCGGGCACTAAGTGGCATATCCTTGGGGCCCCTCTGATCCTTGGGGCCCAGTACAGGTGTCCCCTTTGACCCCCCCCCCCCCTGTCGCCGGCCCTGGATGCGCGTGGCGGCAGATGTACGGGGCAGACAGTGGCATGAGCAGCCTGGGCCCTCTTTTCTCTGTCAGAGAGACTGGGCCTGGGACAGCAGTGCCCCCAGCAGGCCCCTGATGGCTGCCCTGGCCATGTATGTACGTTAGGCAGGTACATAACCAGGAAGCAGTGTGGCTTTCTTACCATAGTCCGTCTCATGGCAAGAGATTGTTAGTACATTTTTGTGAACAATATTCATTTTCACTTTGTGAATTTACATGAAAAATATCACATCCACATTAAAAAAAAATTGTATTGTGATTAATATGCCCCAGAGTGCACTTTATTAGTGCATGAATTCCAGACACTTACAAACGCTGTAATAATTATTGATTTCTACTGACACCCTATTCATGCAGTTGTTCAATAAAGTCCAATGCAGTGAGAGCTGTCCATTGGTATTGGTCCTGTAAACTGGATGGAGCAGTTGCCATAATGATCAATGTTATAAGCCAGTACACATGCAGTGTTCATGTGTTTCTTTGTGAGAAGAACAATCTGCATGTGAGGTGTGTCTTCCTGGCAATCTGTGAAAGTGTCTTACATGTGAAAAGGTGGGAACTACAATGCATCTTCTGTATTAAATAAGAATAAGCTGAATGCCTGTCTTCATAGTGATCTTTGGAGATGCTGATTTGCACAAAATAGTTAGACACAGACTTTAAATGTGATGTAATTATTGCATTTGCTTGTACAGATGCTTGTCCTAAAAGAGCCTTTGAACTTTGAAAGCCATTGCATGTTTAGAATTCTTTTACTTTCTGTATTGATAGGTACATACTAGTCTAGTCCTGAGCATCAGGGCCATCTCAACAACTATGCGAGCTACAATAAAGTTACAGAATGCATTGTTCTGATAAGCATCAACAAGTAATAGTTTGTTCTTAAACTAATTTCAAGAATGGTTAGAGTCTACTTCTATGATAGCAGCGATCAACTACACTTGGATCCTTCTCAGTTCATTTTAATGGTGAATCTCAACATGCCTAGAATAATACATCAATAAGTAGAGATGAGCGGGTTCAGTTCCCAGAGAACCGAACCTCTCCGAACTTCACATCCTGAGCCGGGAACCGAGCCCGGCTCTGTACTTCTGCCAGATTCAGAAACCAGAACGAGGCAAAACATCATCATCCCGCTGTCGGATTCTCGCAGGTATTGGATTCCATATAAACATCCGCACGTCGCCGCCATTTTCACTCCGGACTTGGAGAGTGAGGGAGACAGACCTCTGTCTCTCTTTATGGGTGGTGGCGTCGGATGAGGTCAGTGTGTGCTCTCTAGGGGATGCTTTCCTGTAACTGTGGTGTCCCTGTGATGTTAGGGGTGCTGTCCTGTCTGTCACTGGTGTTTCATGTGCTGTTAGGGGTGCTGCAGCTGTATATGGGTGTTGCTGTCCTGGCTTTCACTATGTTGTACAGGGGGCAGGGACACTGTCCTCCTGAATGCTGTTAAAATACAGTGGTGCTGGCTCTGTCTTGTATGCTGTAAAAATTCAGGGGTGCAGTGAAAATAAATGTACACTGGCCCTGTCTTGTATGCTGTAAAAATACAGGGGTGCAGTGAAAATAAGTGTACACTGGCCCTGTCTTGTATGCTGTAAAATACAGGGGTGCAGTGAAAATAAATTTACGCTGGCCCTGTCTTATATGCTGTAAAAATTCAGGGGTGCAGTGAAAATAAATGTACACTGGCCCTGTCTTGTATGCTGTAAAAATACAAGGATGCTGTTGTTAAAATTAAAGTACACTGGCCCTGTCTTGTATGCTGTAAAAATACAAGGGTGATGTTGTTAAAATAAAAGTGCACTGCCCCTGTATGCTGTAAAGATACAGGGGTACTGTTGTTAAAATACAAGTACACAGGTCCTCTATGCTGTAAATATACAGGGGTGCTGTTGTTAAAATAAAAGTACACTGGTCCTGTATGCTGTAAATATACAGGGGTGCTGTTGTTAAAATAAAAGTACACTGGTCCTATATGCTGTAAAAATGCAGGGGTGCTGTTGTTAAAATAACAGTACACTGGTCCTGTATGCTGTAAAAATACAGGGATGTTGTGAAAATAAAGGGGCACTGTTCCGTGTGCTGTAATAATAAAGGGGTGCTATCCTGTGAAATGGAGAACAAATATTTGGAGGAAAAATTAGTGGAAGATCAGAAACCACTTCCAGTTCCTAGTACTAGTGCTGAAGCTGCTGCTGCCACCAGTCATGACATTGATGATGCAATTCCATCAACGTCATCTGCTAAGGCCGATGCCCAATCAACGTCGTCTGCTAAGGCCGATGACCAATGTCATAGAGGGCATGTTAAATCCTAGAAGCAAAAATGTAAAATCTGAAAAAAATAAATAAAATTATCTGATGAGAAACGTAAAATTGCCAATATGCCATTTATGACACAAAGTGGCAAGGAAAGGCTAAGGCCTTGGCCTGTTTTCATGACTGGTGGTTCAGCTGCTCATGAGGATGGATGCCCTCCTTCCTCTCAAAAAAAAAAAAAAAATTAAGCTTGTTAAAGCACAGGAAAAACAACTGTGCGTTCACAAATCCCCAAAAGGAGAGTCCACGTCTGCCCGCAGTTGCGATGTCAAGGCCTGACCTTCCTAAGACTGTATGAAAAGCGGAGGCTCCTACCAATATTTGCACGCCCCCTGCAAGTGCTGGGAGGAACACCGCTAGTCCAGTTGCTGATATTGAGATCGAGGATGTCACTGTAGAAGTACACTAGTATGAGGAGGATATTGGTGTAGCTGGCGCTGCGGAGGAAGTTGATGATGAGGATTTTGATGGTGATGTGGTTTGTTTGAATAAGGCAGCAGTGGAGACAGTTGTTGTCCATGGGATGAAAAAGCCCATTGGCATTCCTGGGCAAAATACCATAAAAGCCACCTTTTTGGTGTAAAATTATTTCTCCACAAATCCGGACAACAGGTGTCAAGCCGTGTGTTGCTTTTGTCAATCCATAATAAATAGGGGTAAGGACGTTAACCACCTAGGATCATCCTCCCTTATGCGCCACCTGCAGCGCATTCATCATAAGTCATTGTAAAATTCAGAAACTTTTGGTAATAGGGTAAGCAGTTCACTGACACCTAAATCCCTTCTTCCTGCTGTACCCAAGCTCCTACAATCCACACCACCAACTCCATCAACGTCAATTTCCTCCTCAGTCAGGAACATAAGTAGTCCTGCAGGCCTACTTGGATCCTTGAGTGGTACGCCTATTGCTGCTGCTGCTGCTCAGGGACGTGCAGTGAGGTAAATTTCTTAGGAGGCATTGGCTAGTCACTGCTGCTGCTGTTGTTGTTGCTGGGAGTCGATCGTCATCCCAGAGAGGAAGTCAGAAGACCACTTGTATTACTTCAACTAAGCAATTGACCGTCCAACAGTTCTTTGCGAGGAAGATGAAATATGACAGCAGTCACCCTGTTGCAAAGCGGATTACTGAGGCCATAACAGCTATGCTGGTGTTAGACTTACATCCGGTATCCGCCCTTAGTGCAGTGTGATTTAGACAGTTGATGGACGTAGTGTGTCTCCGGTACCAAATCCCGTTTAGATTCCACTTCACTAGGCAAGCGATTCCCGGACTGTACAGGGACATTAAGAAAAGTGTCCTCAGTGTCCTGAAAAATGCGGTTGAACCCACTATCCACTTAACCATGGACATGTGGACAAGTGGAGCAGGGCAAACTAAGGACTACATGACTGCAAAAAAAGGGCGTGACCTTGCTGAAATGGGCGTGGCTTTGCAAAAAGGGTCCTGGCATTGCAGGAAAAGACTACCTTATACCCCAGTTTTGCAACCTGCACGGCCAGACGTTGGCCACCACAGGAAAAAAAATCCTGATTCATGCCCCTTACATTATTTGTCATTTTTCCTCCTTATAGTAATGCCCAATGGGGGTAATTCCAAGTTGATCGCAGCAGGAATTTTGTTAGCAGTTGGGCAAAACCATGTGCACTGCAGGGGAGGCAGATATAACATGTGCAGAGAGAGTTAGATTTGGGTGGGTTATTTTGTTTCTGTGCAGGGTAAATACTGGCTGCTTTATTTTTACACTGCAAATTAGATTGCAGATTGAACACACCACACCAGTGGCAGAACTAGTGAGCGGTGGGCCCAGGTGTGACAAAATGCTTTGGTCCCCCCCCCCCCCCCCCCCCATCTGATAATGCTGATTTATCTTCAGGAATGAAAGCTATACCTTAAACACACCTTAAATACACTTTACCATGGAGCCGCTGCGGCCGCTATACTTAATACACACTCTACGTAATTTGTACGCTATTAGCGTACAAAGTCCCGTGCTGTGTACGGACTTTGCGTACAAACGCCGTGCTGACGGTACAAAGTACTCACAGCGCGTACACACCCAGAGATACACTGTAATCCCTTAACAGCTATGCAATGCAATGATAATACACTTGAAACCTTAGCAGGGCAATGAAGACACAACACCAGATTGTAATTAAACCGCTGGGTTCCGACACCACAGCGTATTATTGCTGAAAGGGGGTTACAATACAAACAATACAATATAACAGAGTAAATGGCTACAGTCAATGTTACATACGTGAGTGGATTCGCCGCGCTACCCAGTCTGGTCCTCCGTCATCTGATAGATAACGTTGTGAGTCTTGTGTCTGACCAGGCCTGCAGCAGGCTCTCTTTATACAATTCTTCCAAAACTTAACACAATGGATACTGTAATCTCTTTGTCCATTGGACACAGGGATGGTCATTTAAAGTACAGGAGAGGTCATAGGTCGGTTTGAATAGGTGGGCGATGTCTGTTCCAACTGCTCTTGTGGGTGGTCTCCTCTGGATTCCACATAATGTACAGTAAATACAGTTTATATCTATATTCTGCTCCTGCACATAACTATCCGCAGGAACATGCGATCTTCCTCAAACCAACACCGGAATGTTACCCTTAAAATACCCTACAGCTGGATACCAAACACCACCTTATAACCTTGTTCTGTCCCCTCCTATTCTGTAAAGGTGAATCCCTTTGTTCTGTTACCATTTAAACTGCTGTTACTTTCTGATGTGGTGCACGGAGACTATGTGTACATTGTGCACTATTTGGATTAAATATGTAATGTGTTTTGATAGCCTTCCATGCGTTCACAAACTCTACCATAAATATTCATACCACGCGCTAATGCGCAGGACCGCGGGAGCGACCATGCGCAAATTGCGGATATGCGCACGCACAGCAGAACAAGTACACGCACGGAGGCCATCTGTGTGTAGTTTGTACGTGATGTGTGTACTGCAATATTTTTCGACTTTGACACATCCCATCCAAGTCCACCCCCTCACCCCTGGAGAGGATCTGGTGAGGGAGACCTGCTCAGGGCCAGAGAAATGGATACTTAGCAACAGTGCCGTAACTAGACATTTTAGCACTGTTTGCAAGAAACAGCATCGGAGCCCCACCCCTGCATGCAAAACAGGGGCAGTGCGCACCGTAGGTGCGCGCAAAAATACATAGTGGTGTGGCTTCGTGGGGTAGGGGTGTGACCACAAACTAATACCAATTCATATAACGGTGCACAGTAGTCTCCATTATTCAAATTACGCCGCACAGTAGCATAACTACATCGGGTAGAGACCCTTTTACACCTTATGGCGGACAGATTCCTCTTTTTACACATTACAGCAGACAGCGTCCCCTTTTTACACATTACGGCAGACAGCGTCCCCCTTTTTACACATAACGGCAGACAGCGTGCCCTTTTTACACATAGCAGCAGACAGCGTGCACTTTTTACACATAACGGCAGCTAGCGTCCCCTTTTTACACATAGCGGCAGACAGCGTGCCCTTGTTACACATAGCGGCAGACAGCGTACACTTTTTACACATAACGGCAGACAGCGTGCCCTTTTTACACATAACAGCAGACAGCGTGCCCTTGTTACACATAGCGGCAGACAGCGTGCCCTTTTTACACATAACGGCAGACAGCGTGCCCTTTTTACACATAACGGCAGACAGCGTGCCCTTGTTACACATAGCGGCAGACAGCGTACACTTTTTACACATAACGGCAAAGATTCGCCCTTTTTACATATCACGTCAGGCAGATTCCCCCTTTTTACACATTACATCAGGCAGATTTCCCCTTTTTACACATTGTGGCAGGCGGATTCCCCCTTTTTACACATTGCGGCAAAGATTCCCCCTTTTTACACATTACGTCAGGCAGATTCCCCCTTTTTACACATTACGGCAGGCAGATTCCCCCTTTTTACACATTGCGGCAGGCAGATTCCCCCTTTTACACATTGCGGCAGACAGCCCCCCTTTTGCACATGGAAAGAAAGAAAGAGAGAGAAAGAAAGAAAGAAAGAAAGAAAGAAAGAAAGAAAGAAAGAAAGAAAGAAAGAAAGAAAGAGAGAGAAAGAATTAATTAATTATACTTACCCTCTCCGCTGGCTCAGGCTCCTCGGTGCAGCTTCTGGCAGATCACGATTCCCGGGCAGGAGAGAAGGAGGAGGAGGGAGGTGGAGGAGGGAGCCGCAGCAGCGCTGTGTTATTGGTTGAGGCGCTGCTGCTGCTGTCCCTCTGCTTCACTATAGGCTGTTCTCGGTTGCCCGCAGCACACAGCGGCATGTAATGAGTCAGTTTGACTCATTACATGCTTTGGGCCCCTGGACAGTGGCGGGCCCCAGTGCACTGGTTGCACTGGCGGTAGTTCCGCCTCTGTACCACACCCAAATCTAACTCTCTCTGCACATGTTAAATCTGCCTCCCCTGCAGTGCACATGGTTTTGCCCAACTGCTAACAAAATTCCTGCTGCGATCAACTTGGAATTACCCCCATTATACATTATGCCACATACTGCAATGGCCCTTAGACATTATGCCACACACAATAATGCCCATGACACAATATGCCACACACCATAATGCCCCCGACACATTATGCCACACACCGTAATGCCTGTGACACATTATGACACGCAATGCCCATTATACATTATGTTACACACTGCAATGCCCCTGAATCATTATAGCACATACAATGCCTGTGACACATTATGACACACACCGCAATGTCCGTGATACATTATGCCACACACTGCAATGTCCATGATACATTATGGCACACACTGCAATGACCCTGAGACATTATACCACATACCACAATGCCCGTGATATAGTATAACACACACCGTAATGCCTGTGACACATTATGACACACACCGCAATGCCCGTGATACATTATGCCACACACTGCAATGCCCATTACACATTAAGTCCTACAGTAAGGCTTCTAATTACTTTTAAATTACCTGGTTGTTGCCAGGGGTTTCATGCTCTTGGTTCCATGCACAGTGTCAGGGGTTTTCATGCTCAGGGTGTCATGCTCGTTGCCAGGGGTTTCATGCGGTAGGTGTTATGCTTGTTGCCAGAGGTATCGTGCTGGGTTTCAAGCTTGTTGCCAGGGGGTAATATTTGTTGCCAGGGGTTTCATGCAGAGGGTGTCAAGCTCATTGCTAGGGGGTAATGCTTGTTGCCAGGGATTTCATGAGCTGGGTGTTGGGCTTGTAACCAGGGGGTAATGCTTGTTGCTAGGGCTGTGCTCCCAGTGCCACATATGCCCCTAGTGCCAGATATTCCCCCACAGTGCCAGATACACATATGCCCCAGTGCCCCATATGCCCCACCAGTGCCAGCTACACACATATCCCCAGTGCCAGGTACACATATAACCCCAGTGCCAAATATGCCCCCCCCCCCGGTGCCAGATACACATATACCACCAGTGCCAAATATGCCCCCCCCAGTGCCAGCTACACATATACCCTCAGTGCCAACAAATCTGCCCCCCCCCAGTGCCAGCTACACATATACCCCCAGTGCCAAACATGCCTCCCCAATGCCAGGTACAGATATGCCCCCCCAGTGCCAGGTACACATATACCCCCAGTGCCAAACATGCTCCCCCAGGGCCAGGTACAGATATACCCCCCAGTGCCAAATATGCCCCCCCAGTGCCAGGTACACATATACCCCCAGTGCCAAATATGCCCCCCCAGTGCCAGGTACACTATCAGAGCTCACGAACCGGCACTTCATTTAACAGACATGCCGCTGCCGCCGGTGCTTAGGGCTTAGCGGGTCCCAGGAGCCCCGCAGACAGGCAGAGGCCCAGGTCACCTGCTACTGAGGGGGACATTATCCCTCTTTGCAGAGATGCAGGGTCAACTACACAGGTACTGGGGGTCCCTGCACAGCCCCCACATTATATACGTGTTAAAATATGAAGGAGAGCTGTTGTGTAGCCCTGCTAGTCACTGGCACAGACGTATACGCCTGCTTTGTGCACTATGTGGAGAAAATTAGTTTGTCTATAAATAATATTACTATTTTGTAAAAGGGCAAACCTGCGCTCTCTCTCCCCCACCCCCTGGTTTGTCTTGCTATACACTGCCCCTCTCTCCTCTCCCCTCTTTCTTTGCTTTTCTCTCCTCTCTCTGCCTCTCTTACTCTCTCTCTTCTTGAATATCTACTGCCAGCTCCCATTCCCGCTACTTGCACCTGTCCACTGTTTGTCACGTCTGAGGATTCTTGTGGATCCGGATTTGGGGAAGATGATTCTGGTGCACTTGGATCTCTGAATAACAATCGAGCGGGACGGATGAAGGTCTTGCGCATTTATTACTTGGAGTAGTTTAACAGAGTTCGCCAAAGACAGTTGAATAGAGATACTACTGTAGGTTAGTGGGTGGCTGAGGATACCAGAACCGTGACCCAGTACTTTAAAGGAGGAATTCCAAAGGCTGGTTACTGCGGCGTCCAGAACAGGTAGCTGGGTAGGACACGGGAACAGAGTCGGCAGTCTGCGTAAGGCTATATCAGGAGGCTTGGGTAATTTGCTGTAACAAGAACCTGCCACTGGAGACGCTGCGGGAGCACAGAGAACTAGCTTCACAGATACTGTGAAAGACGTTGCACTGGCAAATTCCCTCCTCCAGGCCTTCCTGTCTTATAGCAGCTGCTCAGAGCTAATTGGCCACAGGAAAGTGATAAATTGGTGAAGTGTGGGCAAGACAGGCTTTTTGCCCACATCCAAGATGGCCACCAGGAACACAGCCCAGCCTGTTCACAGAAGCCCTGGCTCCACAGCAGCACTGCTAACCCCTGCCGGAGGAACATGCTGCCAGTCTGCTGAGCTGCCAACCAGTGCCCCTGCCTGTCCTCCCAGCACACCCTGCCCGGCGCCAGCAGCCCGCACCTCCGCCAGCTGGACCTCTCCAAAGGGAACGGATAGGTAAGAGCCAGCTCCCCTGAACAGTCTCCCGCCGGACCGTGACATTACCCTCCCCCCTCTTTAGAGTGGCCCCTGGATACAATTTAGGCTTCTCTGGATGTTCAGAATGAAATTTGCGAACTAATGCTGGGGCATGCACATCTGTTGCGTACTCCCAGGACCGTTCCTCCGGACCATATCCTTTCCAGTCCAATAGGTACTGTAACCATCCATAACGAATTCGGGAGTCAAGTACCTTTTTAACCTCAAACTCTATTCCACTCTGGGTGAGTACTTTGGGTGGTCGTGGTAACAGTTTCCGAAATCGGTTAAAAAATAAAGGTTTTAGCAAGGAAACATGGAAAGAAGAAGGAATTTTGAGGTAAGGGGGTAATTTGAGTTTTTTAAAACACTGGATTAATTATTCCCACAATAGGAAAAGGACCTATAAAGCGGGGGGGGGGGGGGAAACTTAATTGAAGGTACTCGTAAGCGTAAGTTCCTTTTAGAAAGCCAAACTTGGTCTCCTACCTTGAGACTAGGAATTGTTCTTCATTTTCTATCAGCCCATTTCTTGTAACGAAGAGAAGCCTTTTGAAGATTGGTATGAACCTGATTCCAAATGTTCAAAAAATGCTTAAGGGAAGTTTCCACTGCTGGTAAGTCGAGTGCCGGTAGACTTTGAAATGCTGGAACTTTAGGATGGGCTCCGTAAACAATGAGAAAGGGCGTAAGCCCAGTAGAAGAATGGTAAGTATTGTTGTGGGCGAACTCAGCCCAAGGTAAATGTTCTACCCAATCATCCTGAGAAGAGGAAAGGTGAATGCGTAGAAAGGTCTCCAAGTCTTGATTAACTCGTTCCGTGGAACCGTTGGACTGTGGATGATAGGCTGTGGAATACTGCAATTTGATTTGTAAGGCTGTGCAAAGGGATTTCCAGAACTTTGCTACAAATTGCACCCTTCGATCAGACACTATTTCGGTGGGAAGACAGTGAAGCCTGAAAATCTCGGAAATGAAATGATGGGCCAATTCAGACGCTGTTGGTAATTTCTTCAATGGTACAAAGTGGGCCATTTTGGAGAATCGGTCTATCACCACCCAGATTGTAGTGTAGCCTCTAGAAGATGGTAAATCTGTTATGAAGTCCATTGATAAATGGGACCACGGTTGAAAGGGTACAGAAAGAGGCAGTAACTTCCCAGCTGGAGGTTACCGAGAGACCTTGTGTTGGGTGCACTTAACGCAGGAGGAAATGAAGGCTGTCACATCTGCTTTCAGCGTGGGCCACCAATAGGATCTTTGCTGAAATTCCATTGTCTTGTGAACACCTGGATGACCTGAAAATCGGGAAGTGTGAGCCCAAGATATGAGTTTCTTCCGAGGTTGGGGAGTGACAAAAGTTTTCCCTGCAGGAGGTTGTAGACGAGTGGAGGCAAAAACTTTTGCATCTAGGACGGGGTGTGTTTGAGGAGGTTCTTCAGATTCAATGGAAGTAGTGGACCGTGACAGAGCATCTGCTTTTAGATTCTGTGAACCGGGCCGATAAGTCAGGATGAACGAAAAGCGGGAAAAGAACATGGTCCAACGAGCAAGACGCAGACTCAGACATTGTAGATCTTTCAGGAAGGTTAAGTTCCGATGATCTGTATAAATGGTAATAGAGAAGTTAGCTCCTTCCAGGAGGTATCGCCATTCCTCTAGGGCTAGCTTGACTGCCAACAACTCCTGCTCCCTGATAGTGTAGTTCTTCTCGGCGGGGAGAAACTTCTTCGAGAAGTTACCACAAGGATGGAACTTATGATCTTCGTACCTTTGAGAGAGTACCGCTCCTACCGCTTCCGAGGAGGCGTCCACTTCGAGGAAAAAGGGTTTATTTATATCTGGTTGCCTTAATACTGGTGCTGATATGAATGCTTGTTTAAGCAGATGGAAAGCGGACTCTGCTTCTGGGGACCAATGAGACGGGTCTGCTCCTTTTCGAGTAAGAGCGGTGATGGGGGCTACCAAGGCGGAGAATCCTCTAATAAATTTCCGATAGTAGTTAGAGAACCCTATAAAACGCTGCACCGCTTTAAGAGAGGAAGGTCTTGACCAATTCAATATGGCTTGTACTTTCTCCGGATCCATCTGTAATCCTGAGCCTGAAATTATATACCCTAGAAAGGGAACTGAAACCTGCTCGAAGATGCATTTCTCTAGCTTGCAATACAGATGGTTCTCCCGCAGTCTACGTAGAACCTCTAGGACGTGTCGTCGATGTGTGCCAAGGTCTGGGGAAAAGATTAAGATGTCGTCCAGATAGACCACAACAGATTGATATAGAAGGTCTTGGAAAATTTAATTGACAAAATTTTGGAATACGGCAGGGGCATTACTCAGACCAAATGGCATGACGAGATATTCAAAATTACCATCCCTGGTATTGAACGCGGTTTTCCATTCGTCGCCTGCTCATATCCTGATCAGATTATAGGCTCCTCTTAGGTCTAGTTTGGAGAAGATGGTCGCTCCCTTGACTCGATCAAATAATTCGGAAATGAGGGGTAGAGGGTAACGATTTTTTACCGTGATGTTATTCAGGCCCCGGTAATCTATACAAGGTCTTTACCCCCCATCTTTTTTCTGGACAAAGAAGAACCCAGCTCCGGCTGGTGAGGTAGATGACCGAATGAACCCCTTGGCCAAGTTTTCTCAGATATACTCGGACATAGCCTTAGTTTCTGGAATTGATAAAGGGTAGGTCCGACCTCTGGGTGGATCTTTCCCTGGTTCGAGGTCTATAGGACAGTCCCATTTCCTATGGGGTGGCAAGATATCTGCTCCCTGTTTACTGAAGACGTCGGAGAAGGAAGCATACTGAGACGGAATCTGCGGGGGTGATGTGACAAGGGTTTTATTGAGTGGTTTGATACACGGCAAACAAGAGGTCAAACAAGTCTTCCCCCAGATAAAATTTGCATGGAGTGCCAATCGATATGCGGGTTAGCCTACTAAACCAAGCACAATTTTATGTGATGCCTTGGATATAACTAAAAGTTCCAATTGCTCTTTATGAAGAGCACCGATACCAACTGAAATAGGAAGAGTCCGTTGAGAAATTACTCCACCAGGAATACTGCTTCCATCAACCGCAGATAACGAAATGGAATGGGACAGATCTCGCACAGGGATCTGAAGCTGCTGAACCAGATGGGCTGTGATGAAATTCTCTGCTGCTCCTGTATCTAAAAGAGAGAGAATGGACTTAGTACCTTGCGAGAGTTCAATAGTGACTGGTAGAGTAGGTTCAGAGGATTTTGGAGACCGAGACAGGACTCCTAACCTGGTGTCTCCTAGCCCAGTTAGGAGCGGGAGTTTCCCGGATGCTGTGGGCATGATGCCACCATGTGTCCCGGTGCCCCACAGTAAAGACACAAATTTCTCGCTGCCGTTTCTGGCGCTCCTCAGGAGTAAGTCAGGCTCGGTTCAGCTGCATGGGTTCATCAGGAGAATCTACTGCTAGCGGAGGGGGTGCCAGAGGTACAGGGCGGAAACGATAGTGATCGCCCTTGCTTTTTTCGGCCTGCCTCTCCCGGAATCGTAGATCGACTTTGTTACATAATGAAATGAGATCATCCAGTTTTGGTGGTAAGTCTCGAGTCGCTAGATCATCCTTCAAATGGTCAGAAAGGCCACTCCAAAATGCTGCAACCAAAGCTTCCTCATTCCATTGTAGTTCAGATGCGTAGATTTGAAACTGAATGATATACCGGCCGACTGGCCTATTCACTTGGCGTAGACGCATAATCTCAATGGATGCTGATGTTGAGCGTCCCGGTTCATCAAAGATCTTCCTAAAAGTGGCTAGGAATTTTGGATAGTCACTCAGCAGAGCATCATCTCTTTCCCAGAGCGGTGAGACCCATTCCAGGGCTGCCCCTGAGAGTAAGGAGACTATGTACGCCACCTTCACCTTTTGAGTTGGGAAATTGGCTGACTGTAACGTAAAGTGCACATCGCACTGATTAAGGAATCCACGACAGAGTTTAGAGTTCCCGTCAAACTTGTTGGGGGTTGGCAAACGGAGAGAGGACGGTGATGACCCCAATGATGCCAGGACGGGCTGAGAAACTTGTGACTCCGGTCGACGGGCTGGAGTAGTATTCGCTAGAGAGGCTTGGATGGAATCCTGCCGAGTGGATATCTCTTGGAGGCACTGCGCCAAATGTCACTGTGAATTATCCAATACCTCCAGACGTCTCGCTATGCTGTGTAGGAGATCCGAGACAGAATCCTGTCCAGTTCCTGGATCCATGTGGCCAGTGCAAACTGTCACGTCTGAGGATTCTTGTGGATCCGGATTACGGGAAGATGATTCTGGTGCACTTGGATCTCTGAATAACAAATGAGCGGAACGGATGAAGGTCTTGCGTATTTATTACGTGGAGTAGTTTAACAGAGTTCGCCAAAGACAGTTGAATAGAGATACTACTGTAGGTTAGTGGGTGGCTGAGGATACCGGAACCGTGACCCAGTACTTTAAAGGAGGAGTTCCGAAAGCTGGTTACTGCGGCGTCCAGAACAGGTAGCGGGGTAGGACACGGGAACAGAGTCGGCAGTCTGCGTAAGGCTATATCGGGAGGCTTGGGTAATTTGCTGTAACAAGAACCTGACACTGGAGACGCTGCGGGAGCACAGAGAACTAGCTTCACAGATACTGTGAAAGACGTTGCACTGGCAAATTCCCTCCTCCAGGCCTTCCTGTCTTATAGCAGCTAATTGGCCACAGGAAAGTGATAAATTGGTGAAGTGTGGGCAAGACAGGCTTTTTGCTCACATCCAAGATGGCCACCAGGAACACAGCCCAGCCTGTTCACAGAAGCCCTGGCTCCACAGCAGCACTGCTAACCCCTGCCGGAGGAACATGCTGCCAGTCTGCTGAGCTGCCAACCAGTGCCCCTGCCTGTCCTCCCAGCACACCCTGCTCGGCGCAAGCAGCCCGCACCTCTGCCAGCTGGACCTCTCCAAAGGGACCGGACAGGTAAGAGCCGGCTCCCCTGCACAGTCTCCCGCCGGACCGTGACACTGTTTCTCTCTCCCCTGTTATTGGCCAACTTAGGGGTCCTTCTCTCTCTCTGAAAGTGCAACAGAAATCTCTCACATTGGGGGGCTGTCCACCGCCAGCTCCCCTTAGAAGAAAAATATAGATCCACCCCTGCTGGCGCTGCTGTTCGGGGACCATTCTGCTCATTTCCTGCCTCCACCGCCTGCAGCATCTCTCCCAGCAGCAGCGCAGCTACTGGGAGAGCTGGTGGTGGTGGCGGCAGAATCTGCCACTGCCTCGCCTGTCAGAGACTTTCTACTCCAGAGTTTTGACTATAAAATGATTAGAGTAATGCATAGAAGATATATATATATATATTTTTGTATTAATGTATCATTTTTATAGTCTAAACTCAGGAGTATACTGGAGTATGACAGGAAAGGCTCTGCCTCACCTGCTTCACCTCACCGCACGTCACTGGTATGGGGGAGGGCACCTCTGGGGTTGTAAGGGGCCTTGTGTATTTGTCAGTCCTTGGCCCCACAATTTCTAATGACAGCACTGCCCATAGACATATTTTTTTTGTCAATGGAAAATCCCATTAGCTGGTTTCACGGGTGTGGTATATTAGGTAGATTAGACTTTGGTCGACAGTGTCTAGGTCGACCACTATTGGTCGACAGTAAGTAGGTCGACATATTTTCTAGGTCAACAGGAACTCTAGGTCGACATGAGAAACGGTCGACATTAGTTTTTTTACTTTTGTTGGTGTTGTTTTCTCCGTACAGTTGGGGGTAAGACCAAGTTGATCGCAGCAGAATTTTTTTTTGCAGTTGGGCAAAACCATGTGCACTGCAGGGGGGGGGGGAGATATAACATTTGCAGAGAGAGTTAGATTTGGGTGGGTTATTTTATTTCTGTGCAGGGTAAATATTGGCTGCTTTATTTTTACACTGCAAATTAGATTGCAGATTGAACACACCACACCCAAATCTAACTCTCTCTGCACATGTTATATCTGCCTCCCCTGCAGTGCACATGGTTTTGCCCAATTGCTAACAGAATTCCTGCTGCGATCAACTTGGAATTACCCCCAGTGCCCGGGAATCCTAATTAGTGCACCATGTCCCCTCGCATGGCTCACGAGCTTCGGGCAAGGTTACCGTTCGCATTTGTAGTCCACGTGGATCGTAAAGTATGAAAAAGTAAAAAAAAAATGGAAAAAAAGTGAAAAACTCATGTCGACCTTTTGTCATGTCGACCTATAACATGTCGACCTAGAGTCCCTGTCGACCTAGAAACCATGTCGACCTACTTACTGTCATCCAATAGTGGTCGACCTAGACCATGTCGACCTGCGACTGTCAAAATAAAGACCGGATCCCGGTTTCACAGGAGTCTTGGGGTGGGCTTATTGAATATAGACAAGCTGAGCACTGTGTGCATGTGTCCCATACATGCTGCGGTTGTTAATCCCTGGGTTAGGCAGCCAGCACATATATTATATACAACTTTACATGTATGTTTATATATGTTGGCCGCTCCCCCCCCCAACAGTCTTTGGTCAGCACTGCAACCACCGGGCAGCAGCCATCACTGGTGACTACTATCTATTGAGGAGGAAAGGGCACCGAGCTGAGTCTTTGGTCCAGGTGACAGAAAGCCTAGCTTCACCCCTTTCACTAGCTGTGCCCTCGCGTGTCTCTCTATCAACCTCACATTTTCCTTCACATACCCCTCTGCACATTAGTTTGTCTCATATATGTCCTTCTACGCACCTGCATTTCACTCACAGGCCCCAATTCTCGCTAAATGTTTTTTCTTCCATGCACCAGTGCCCACCAGTTTTTCCTTCACATTCTATTTCTAGTATAGGCTTTTTTTTTTATTATTGCAGTGGTAGGAAATGATTAAGCTTTTTGAATGTTATTTACCCTATATTTAATGGAACTTTATTAAAGTGATTGTTGTATTTGTTTCTGTATTCTTAAAGAATTACAATCTATATTCTTTTTGTATATTATATAATTGATTGATGAGAGGTCTAAAGGTACTCCCTATTGTGCTGCTATCTATTTACATACTGTATATATTTGATATTTAGAACTATTTATAAGTATTGCTCTTAAAATAACAGTTTTGGAGCTGGTACTGTACATTTCTCTTTGTCTTCTCACATGCCCTTCTGCCCACCAGCTTTTACCTCACATGACTCTCTGCCCACCTTCTCCCCATTCTGAACACACAATTGTGTTCTAGCTACACTTCTGGGTTCTTATGTACTGGAGGTCTCTAATACTCTCCTGGAGGTTATTAGTAAAATGTTGTCAACTATGCCTAAGACAGCAACTCTAGCTATGGATATGGCCACCAGAAGTTTCATAGGTCTACAAGCTTAGTTAGTAGTAAATGGTAGTAAGGTGTAAGTGGGTACTGCCTATGTTAGATCATCAATTCCATTTCTCTTTACTTCCAAACCTGTTTTGTCAGAGAGTTGGCTGAAACTACAGTACCCTTCAGCCACCTTTCCTCCAAGCAAGTCCTGACCTAAAGACAAATGACACTGACCTACAGTGCGGTAAATCTGTAACTGTCAATAAATATATATTTTTTATGTAAAATAAAATAAAAACACAGGGAAAAAAAAGAACCCCACCCCCCCAAAAAAAAAAAAAAAGCTTTGATCCACATAATTTACATACCACATACAAAAGTTATATTGTAAAGCTATGCTTACTCAGTAAGCTTTGCTTTCTCTGTGTAGGTCAGTTAGGAAGTCTGTTCTCTTTAAAGATCTACGAAATAATCTATCCAGTGCCAGCATAAAGGTGCCTCAAGAGGTGCCCTTGGCAACCACCTTGTCCTTATGACATCTAATGGCAGCTTTAGGGGGAGATGTACTAAGCAGTGATAAGAGTGGAGAAGTGCCCATGGCAACCAATCAGCACTGAAGTAACATCTATAATTTGCATACTATAAAATTATACAGAGCTGCTGATTGGTTGATGGGGCAACTTCTCCATTGGCTCACTTCTCCGCTCTTATCACTGCATAGTAAATGTCCCCCAGTCCTGTATGGCATCCTTGCTAGTCAGACATGAAAATGCAGATTACAAAACTGAAAGACTGTAGTTAGCAAATGGGTAGCTGTAAAACTATTTTTTATCCCTCACTTAGTGATACTTCAGAACATATCTGTAAAATAGGATATTATTTTTTTGTAACATGCTAATTAACATGTTGTTTCTTGTTATACCAGCAGACACAGGAAGTTTATGCAAATGCCTATACAGTATTTCTAGGAAGATTATATATTTCAGATCTAGCTTGAAACTATCTGTTTCAGATGAAATCAACTCAATCAAGCCAATATACAGTACAGAAGGCGTATACTGTAGGCATATTTTATCTTTGCTTATTTTAATTTCTTCTTACATAACTTACTATGCCTATTTATCAGGGTTGAACATAGTTGGGCTGATGCAAAATTATTTGCAAAATGGGCAGATTTTATGCAAAAATATTGGACGCAAAAATAGCATATTTCTACCCATATACTCCACAGTGCACATCTAACTGAGGACAGATGGGAGGAAAACCATGTTTTCTTATTAGCCTTATGCTGATATTGTTTCTGGACTCTTTTCTACCTGTTCTGTTTTGGAAAATCTGTAAATTCTGTGTATAGTGTATCATG
Organism: Pseudophryne corroboree; assembly: GCF_028390025.1. Taxonomy (NCBI): domain Eukaryota; kingdom Metazoa; phylum Chordata; class Amphibia; order Anura; family Myobatrachidae; genus Pseudophryne; species Pseudophryne corroboree. The sequence goes on from NC_086448.1 coordinate 561,279,735, forward strand.
TATTAGAATGTCCAGTATGTGTTGTATTAATGTTTACTGTATGTGCTTAGTTTTACTTTTGTGGCCCTCTTACAGTGTGTTGCATTTTCACCTAGCAGAATATACAGTATGCAATTTCGATTGAAAAGGCATTTATTTAATTTTCTAACAAAAATGTGTTCATATGCTTACATACTGTATATAATAATAACAATAATAACAACATCAAATGTTTCCTTGTGAGAGATATTCATAAGACTAAGCAATGCATTTAAAAGAGAAAGTGGGAGACTGCGCTCACTGGTGGGGGAGCGAAATCTAGGGAATTGGTGCTGCTAGACCTGGAGGTGTCCAACCTCCTGCTGAATTATGAATTGGATATGGTCAGCGCACTCAGATGTAAGGATGTGTGTGAAGATTTGAAGGATGAAAGGAGGGAAGGGGGGATATCAATTTAGTCAAGGATTGTGTGTAAAATGATTAAAGAAATGAGGACTATGTTTGTACTGATATGAAATCTGATATTTATTTGAGGGTAAAAAAGTCTCTATCAGGTGTGTCCTGCAGACCACCCTTTGTGCAGTATACCCTCCTAAATGGTATACCCTGATCTGGATTGACCCCTGATGGGTGAATGTCAGGTGTTCCTGTTAGGGCACCTTTACCATAGGGGGATATGACCTATGTATTTAACACTGATAAACTATTATACTCATACTAAATACATAGGTCATATCCACCTATTTACCATATTGCCTTAACAGGAACACCTGACATTCACCCATCAGGGGTCAATCCAGATCAGGGTATACCATTTAGGAGGGTATACTGCACAAAGGGTGGTCTGCAGGACACACCTGATAGAGACTTTTTTACCCTCAAATAAATATCAGATTTCATATCCGTACAAACATAGTCCTCATTTCTTTAATCATTTTACACACAATCATTGACTAAATTGATATCCCCCCCCCAACCCCCCTCCTCTCATCCTTCAAATCTTCACACACATCCTCACATCTGAGTGCGCTGACCATATCCAATTCATAAGCAATGCATTTACCTTCTTGTCTTGTATTAGAATAACCTATTTGCCTTATATCTCACTCTGTCAGAGACTTGTCTACATAATCCAGCCCTACATTTCCCAGTATTGACACTGACCTACTGTATGTCAAACACTCACAAAAAAATGGAACATTTAAAATGTATTATGCTGCCTTTGTCAGTACACAATGCGTTCCATCATCACTTTGCATACAACTCTTAATTTGTATTTATTTGCAGGAATTAAAAACTGTAAAGGTTCAGACCTCAGAACGTTTTACCGTACCAGCTTTCTGCAGAGACCTCTGCCACTGTGGAGCTTGTAGGGCTCGGGTGGGGTGGGGTGAGGCCGTGGTTGGTGGGTCTGTGACAGCTGTCACCAGGGAGATGGGGAGAAAGAGTTTACAGCCTCCTTGTATGGTCTGGGGATGGGATAAAAACCAGAACAGTCTGGACCATATGGGGAAGCTGTAATCTCTCCCTTTCCATCTCCCCAGTGACAGCTGTCACAGACTCTCCCTAGGGCTTCTTCATTTTGCATATCATACTATTCATATATGGACAGGCTGAAGCGATGCTTAGTACATTCCGCCCAGGGACAGGCAAAGACACAGGCGCACATGATTCTGCACAGTGCCAGAGCAGTAGGTCTTATAGCTCGCTCCACTTTTCTTACTGATTCCATGTGAACCAGTATCTAGCCAGTTTCGCAGATTGTGATTCTTGCCTGAGCCTCTGACCCAGGCCTTTCTCGTTGTGTTGTACTTATGCTAGTGACCTTAACCTCAGATTTGTTTGACCACTCTTTTCTACTCCTTTCACACAGAGATTTGGACCCTGGTTATTGACGGGGCAAGATGGCGCAACCAGGGTCCAATCTCTATCTGAAAGGGTCTGCATCCCTGGTCCATAACCCGGGTCGCAAACAGGGTTATTCCTGGGCCCATACCTGTGTCAGCTGCAGTGTGAAAGGCAAGACCTGGGATATTTGACCTGGGTTATGCCTAAAGGACCGATGATTGGTGGGCTGAGGAGTGCTTGGAGATGGTGTAATATCCAAGCTTTCCTATGTGAACAGCAACAACCACAGCTCTGGGTCTGACACGTGTTCAGTATCCTTGGTCAGACATGGGTCAGAGCTGGGGCTTCTGTCTTATAGGGGTATTACCTGCCATGTTTGATTTCTGTCACTCCCACATACTCGTGTCCAGGGGGCAGTTAGAAGACCACAACCTATGGGCTCATGGAATCAAAGCCCATGCCGCCTAGCAATAATTCTTGGTGTCCCTTAGATTCTGCGTCTCCACACTGCCAGTGTAAATCTTGCCCAGAACATGAGCCTAGAAAATGACAGTGGCATGAATGAGACCATGTAACTGGGAGGGTAAGACTATTCCTGAATGTATTGTTGCTGTTTTTTTTATTGTAATCATTATGCTAAAGGTAAAACAAAGGCAGTTGTGCTGTCAGCCTTAGCTGGAATATTTTCCTTGGCAAAATTGCCAGGTGAAGGAGATTTTACCTGATTTTTTTTTTTTTTTTTTTTTGCTCTCTGAGGGCTTAGGCTCGGGTTAGGTAAAAAAAACCTATAGACTTGACTTTTTTTGAGATGGATCCTTGGGTCAGTCTCTTGGTCTTATATAGTTTCAAAGTTGTTTTGTTTTGTTTTGCATTGCTTTTGCTTTTTTATGGGATTTCATGAATTGATGGTGTTGTCTAAAACATCATCATCCTCTGGCTTGCTGTTTCCTGTTTAATGTAAATTTATAATTTATCCCATATATGAATGAATGTTCCTGATAATTTATCCAACTTGAATGTGAGCAATGTATAGTGAGAAACTGGTTAAACCATGTTGCAGTAGATGACATCATACTGGTATAACGGTCTATATACTGTATGTGCAGCACAATGGCAGATCTCATGAGTCCCTGTGGCTAAAGGGTTTTTAGCATTCAGATAAAACTGTCATTGGCTGACCTTAATATGTCAAGCCACATCAGTGAACAAATTTAATATATGGGATTATTCACAATCCAGCCGGTGCAGCAATGAAACTTTATTGTATGGATGACTACCTGTATAGGTCAGAGCATCTTGTTCACGTCAACTGGTTTATAAGAATAAGCTTAACACGTTTTTGTGCTGACTCAAGCACTTTCATCAGAAGCATTTCCTTTGAAATGTAGCGAGGATTTATAGGCCAATTTGCCTAATCAGGACCTAATTAGCTAATCGGTCAGTATAACACTTTTAAGATGAAATATGCATAGCTAATTTTAAAAGAAAACTCTAAGAATTGTTATACAGTCATTTCAATTACATCACTGAATTTAATAAAGTTCAAGATTTAAGAAGAGCAGCTGAACCTGGGTTGTAATCTATAGTGCCTGTGGTGTTTATAGGATGGTTAGACATTGTCTTCCACCTGTCAGGTTTCTCGGATTGGGTATTAGGAGAGTGTAGAAAGCTAGGAGACCTGAATAAACTCCTCCTCATGTGGGAGCTGATGATTACCTGCAGAGTACCTGCAGATTTGTAGTGTATAGTCAAGGTATGGAACTGACAGGTGCAGGCTTTATGCCAAACTAGGGAGCACAGTGCTTGATGATCGGAAAGCTGTCAACAGCAGTGGATACTATGGGGTATATGCAATTGCCGGCGAATCGCGGCAATTTTTCGCCCGTTTTTTAATTCGACACAATTCGACCGTCGAATTCCGGCAGGTGGGTGCCGGAATTCTACATATTCAATAAAAAACGGATTCGACAGTCCCGCTGTCGAAAATCGGCTGATTTGACGGATTTTGATTAGATTTTTAAAGATGTTAAAAAAACGTGAAAAAACGGGAAAAAACCCGGAAAAAAATTGCGTGGGGTCCCCACTCCTAAGCATAACCAGCCTCGGGCTCTTTGAGCCGGTCCTGGTTGCCAAAATACGGGGAAAAAAATGACAGGGGATCCCCCGTATTTTAACAACCAGCACCGGGCTCTGCGCCTGGTCCTGGTGCAAAAAATACAGGGGACAAAAAGAGTAGGGGTCCCCCGTATATTTTTTGTACCAGCACCGGACTCCACTAGCTGGACAGATAATGCCACAGCCGGGGGTCACTTTTATACAGCGCCCTGCGGCCGTGGCATTAAATACCCAACTAGTCACCCCTGGCCGGGGTACCCTGGAGGAGTGGGGACCCCTTCAATCAAGGGGTCCACCCCCAGCCACCCAAGGGCCAGGGGTGAAGCCCGAGGCTGTCCACCCCATCCAAGGGCTGCGGATGGGGGGCTGATAGCCTTGAGTAAAATGAAAGAATATTGTTTTTTCCAGAAGAACTACAAGTCCCAGCAAGTATCCCCCGCAAGATGGTACTTGGAGAACCACAAGTACCAGCATGCGGGTGGAAAAACGGGCCCGCTGGTACCTGTAGTTCTACTGGAAAAAAATACCCAAATAAAAACAGGAGACACACACCGTGAAAGTAAAAGTTTATTTCATACATGCCGACACATACATACTTACCTATGTTGACAGTCCGACACTGGCCACGCCCCCCTCGTCACTGAAGAATCCGGGGTACCTGTAAAAAAAATTCTACTCACCTAAATCCAGTGTCCGGATCTTTTTTAATAATCCTCGTACTTGGCAAAACAACAAAACGGCAAACCGAGCCAAACGGACTGAAAGGGGTCCCATGTATACACATGGGACCCCTTTCCACGAATGCCGGGACCCCACGTGACTCCTGTCACAGAGGGTCCCTTCAGCCAATCAGCGAGCGCCACGTCGTGGCACTCTGCTGATTGGCTATGCGCGTCTGAGCTGTCAGACAGCGCATCGCAAAGCCTTACCATTATATTCAATGGTGGGAACTTTGCGGTCAGCGGTGAGGTCACTTAGCGGTCAGCGGCTGACCGCTAGTGACCTCACCGCTGACCGCAAAGTTCCCACCATTGAATATAATGGAGGAGCTTTGCGATGCGCTGTCTGCCAGCTCAGACGCACATAGGCAATCAGCAGAGTGCCACAACGTGGCGCTCGCTGATTGCCTGAAGGGACCCTCTGTGACAGCAGTCACAGGGGGTGTCTGCATTCGGGGAAAGGGGTCCCATGTGTAAACATGGGACCCCTTTCAGTCTGCCTGGTCCGGGTGTTCATTTTTTTATTTTGACAAGTACGTGGATTATAAAAAAAGATCCGGACTCTGCTTTTTGGTGAGTATAATTTTTTTTGCAGGTACCCCGGATTCTTCACTGACGAGGGGGTCGTGGCCAGTGTCGGAGTGTCAACATAGGTAAGTATGTGTGTGTCGGCAGGTGTGAAATAAAGTTTTACTCTCACGGTGTGCGTGTCCTGTTTTTATTTGGGTATTTTTTTTCCAGTAGAACTACAGGTACCAGCGGGCCCGTTTTTCCACCCGCATGCTGGTACTTGTGCTTCTCCAAGTACCAGCTTGCGGGGAGGCTTGCTGGGACTTGTAGTTCTTCTGGAAAAAACAATATTCTTTCATTTTACTCAAGGCTATCAGCCCCCCATCCGCAGCCCTTGGATGGGGGGGACAGCCTCGGGCTTCACCCCTGGCCCTTGGGTGGCTGGAGGGGGGACCCCTTGATTGAAGGGGTCCCCACTCCTCCAGGGTACCCCGCCAGGGGTGACTAGTTGGATATTTAATGCCACGGCCGCAGGGCGCTATATAAAAGTGACCCCCGGCTGTGGCATTATCTGTACAGCTAGTGGAGCCCGGTGCTGGTCCAAAAAATACGGGTGACCCCTACTCTTTTTGTCCCCCGTATTTTTTGCACCAGGACCAGGCGCAGAGCCCGGTGCTGGTTGTTAAAATACAGGGGATCCCCTGTCATTTTTCCCCCCGTATTTTGGCAACCAGGACCGGCTCAAAGAGCCCGAGGCTGGTTATGCTTAGGAGGGGGGACCCCACGCATTTTTTTTTTCAGATTTTTACCATTCCATTAAAAAATATATATATATATTTTTTTTTAAAATATATAAATAATACTTGTGCCTCCAAAATAGACAAACCAAGTACCTAATCCCTTCTAATATAAATAGATATGCTATTACCAATAAAAAAAACATGTTTTTAAATTTTTTTATTAGATTCCGCCAGCAAAGTGTGGCGGATTGAAAATGACGAATTTACTGTCTAAAAGCACTGTTGTCGAATTTACAATCTTCAATTGAATATACTTTTGTCGAATTGCCGCATTTGTACCATTGCAGAAATGTCGAATTTGACAAATGTCGAATTTCAAAAAGTCGAATTTGGAAAGTCCGTTTTTTTGACGAAAAGTACTGAATTGCATTGTCGAATTTTTTTTTGGGGCGAAAATGGCCCGTTTTTCGACATTTTCGGGAATTCGACCGCAATTGCATATACCCTATGTTTTCTGGTAAATAGTGAGGAAGTGGACAGGGCCTGCACACTTTGCAAACAAAAGCTTACTGTGACAGTATTGCTAATGTACCTTAGCGCATGAACAGTGCGATCGTGGCGCACTCCACTCACCTCAGTATCCAGTTTCAAATAAAACTTCCCCATCTTGTTGTAACCCCTGACCATCGTTAATAATACAAGTCTCTAATTCCACTTTCATACACTATGGGGTATAGTCAATTTCTGTCAGGTCTTTTCCAACGGAAAGGACCCAACAGCACTCTATTCAATGCCGGACCAAACCCGACAGGTTTGGTCCAGTCCTGACCGTGTCAATGGTTTAAAAAATATGGGGGACCCCTACATCTTTTGTTCCCCGTATATTTTGAACCAGGACCGGACGCAGAGCTCAGTGCTGGTTGTATCAATATCGGGGGACCCCAGCCATTTTTCCCCCTGTATTTTTAAAACCAGGACCGTCTCAAAGAGCCCGAGGCTGGTTATGCTTAGGAGGGGGGACCCCACACAATTTTTTTCTTTGATTTTTAAGAAAAACAGACCTTTTCCCACAGATAAGCATGCACGGATCTCACTGATCCATGTATGACTATCCAAACACGGCAGGAAAAAGCAGGTCTATTTTTTTGCTGCTTTTATTTACGATTTGCAAAAAAATACGACCACAATTGAACATTCACTGACAAATACCAAAATATGAATGAATAGAAAATCACCGTGTTGTATGAACAAACTGCCGCGTTTGACCGATGGTCTATCAATTCGTATTTCTGCCCTCTGCCGTGAAAACCATTATGAATAGCCCCAACACTGCCGAGATTTGTGCTTAGTAAATTCCCGTGTTGACACTTTAAAAAAAAAAAAAAACCTCGGACAAAATCGGAACTTTAGTAAATAAACCCTATGGAGTATTTGTAAATTACACATATAATATAAGGGGATCAGTATGAGATACCAATGGACGGGATGCCGGCTGTCAGTATACCGACAGTGGCATCCTGTCCATCCTATTCCCACCAGCCCCACATTTAGGGGCTAATTCAGGTTGGATCGCAAATCGCGATCCAACCGGACCTTTTACAATCACCCGTGGGCGCATGCGCAGTGCCCGTCCTGCGCATACGCCCGCTCCTTCTGCTGGGGGCCGCAGAAAATGCGTTTGCCTCTGCCTGGCAATCAGGCAGAGGTGGTTGCGGGGTGGGTGGGGCGGGCAGCGCTCCATTTCCAGGGAGGGGCAGTGCGGCGTGAACGGGGGGCGGAGTCGGCTGAACGGGGGCGTGTTGTAGGCGTGATCACGGTGGCTGCGTGACATCACATGCAGCCTCCGTGATCAGGGAGAAGGCGGCGGGTCTCCTGCGGGCGCAGCTAAGCTGCGCCGGCAGGAGTCTTCCAGTATTTATGCTAACAAACAGAGATTGAGATCACTCACAATTTCTGCTTGTTGAAGGGAGGTGGGGGGGGGGGGGCTCCGGTCAGCATGCTAGGAATAGGATAGCAAATTCTGCTGATTAGCAGAGTTTGCCATCCTTACTGAATTAGCCCCTTTGACACCTAGCCCTCATGTTTTCCCTCCCCTAACCCTCCCTGGTGCTGCCTAAACCTAACCCACCCCGCTAGGTACCTAACCCTAACCTCCCCCTGTATGTGCCTAACCCTAACCCTCAATCCCCGGTCCCTATCCCTAACATTCCCGAGAGTGTACCCTAAGCCTAACCACCCTTCTGCTGACTGAACCTAACCCCACCCCCCGGGCGTCCCGCTGTCCAGATGACCGGGATGTTGGCTGTCTGTGTTTTGACTAGAGATGAGCGGGTTCGGTTCCCTACCGGACTTCACTACCCGAGCCCAGATCCGAGCCCGGCTCGTGTTTTTCCACCTGACTCAAAAACCAGAACGAGGCAAAACGTCATCATCCCGCTGTCAGATTCTCGCAGGGTTTGCATTCCATATAAGGAGACGCGCATCGCCGCCATTTTCACTCCAGCATTGGAGAGTGTAGAGAGAGGAGGACGTGTCTCCGTCCTCAGTGTCCTGCATCAGTTCAGTGTTAGTTTCTTGTGCTGCATCAGTCCAGTCACAGTGGTTGTGTCCACTGCTGCCATATGTTCAGTGCAGGTGTATAAGTCCAGTCCAGTGGTGCTGTGTTGTGCTGCATCAGTTCAGTGGTAGTGTCTTGTGCTGCATCAGTCCAGTCACAGTGGTGGTGTCCTCTGCTGCCATATGTCCAGTGCTGCTGTATAAGTTCAGTCCATTGCAGTGGGTCTGTGTTGTCCTGCATCAGTACAGTGGTAGTGTCTTGTGCTGCATCAGTCCAGACCCAGTGGTGGTGTCCTCTGTTGCCATATCCACTGCTGCAGTGATGCTGTGTTATCCTGCATCAGTCCAGTGGTGGTGTCCCTGTGCTGCTGTATATGTCCAGTGGTACTGCCGTATATGTCCAGTGGTACTGCCGTATATGTCCAGTGATACTGCCGTATATGTCCATTAATACTGCCTTATATGTCCAGCGGTACTGCCGTATAAATCCAGTGGTACTGCCGTATAATTACAGTGATCCTGCCGTATAATTCCAGTGGAACTGGCGTATAAATCCAGTGATCCTGCCGTATAACTCCAGTGATCCTGACGTATAACTCCAGTGATCCTGCCGTATAATTCCAATGATCCTGCCGTATAATTCCAGTGGTACTTGCGTATAACTCCAGTGATCCTGCCATATAAATCCAGGGATCCTGCTGTATAATTCCAGTGATCCTGCCGTATAAATCCAGTGGTACTGGCGTATTAGTCCAGTGATCCTGCCGTATAATTCCAGTGATCCAAGTCCAGTCCAGTGATACTGCCATATATGTCCAGTGGTACTGTATAAGTCCAGTGGTACTGCCGTATAATTCCAATGGTACTGGCGTACAAATTCAGTGATCCTGCCGTATAATTCCAGTGGTACTGGTGTATAAATCCAGTGATCCTGCCATATAATTTCAGTGGTACTGGCGTATAAATCCAGTGATCCTGCTGTATAATTCCAGTGATCCTGCCGTATAATTCCAGTGGTACTGGCGTATAAATCCAGTGATCCTGCTGTATAATTCCACTGATCCACTGATCCATATAGGGCAGTACGGATGGTGTAATGGTTAGCATTACTGCCTCACAGCACTGAGGTCATGGATTCGATTCCCACCATGGCCCTAACTGTGTGGAGTTTGTATATTCTCCCCGTACTTGCGTGGGTTTCCTCCGGGTACTCCGGTTTCCTCCCACAATCCAAAAATATACTGGTAGGTTAATTGGCTCCCAACAAAAAAATTAACCCTAGCATGAATGTGTGTGCATGTACATGTGATAGGGAATATAGATTGTAAGCTCCACTGGGGCAGGGACTGATGTGAATGACCGAATATTCTCTGTAAAGCGCTGCGGAATTTGTGTGCGCTATATAAATAACTGATAATAAATAAATAAATAAATAATTTCAGTGGTACTGGCGTATAAATCCAGTGATCCTGACGTATAATTCCAGTGATCCTGCCGTATAATTCCAGTGATTCTGTCGTATAATTCCAGTAGTACTGGCATATAAATCCAGTGATCCTGCCGCATAATTCCAGTGGTACTGGCGTATAAGTCCAGTCCAGTGATACTGCCGTATATGTCCAGTGGTACTGCTGTATAAATCCAGTGGTACTGCTGTATAATTCCAGTGGTACTGGCGTATAAAACCAGTGATCCTGCCATATAATTCCAGTGGTACTGGCATATAAATCCAGTGATCCTGCCATATAATTCCAGTGGTACTGCCATATAAATCCAGTCCAGTGGTGCTGCCATATAAGGTCAGTGGTGCTGTCCTGTGCTGTATATTATTTACTCCAAATAAAGGGGTTATTAATATTTAATCCAAATCATTTTCACAGGGTTTGCCCTGTGTGGTGTAGAGGTCCGCTCTCCTGCACCGCATATTGGGGGTCATTCCAACCCGTTCGCACGCTGCTAGTTGTCACATCGGTGCGAACAGATCGGGACTGCACCTGCGCGGTGTCCGCAATGCGCACGCGTGTCATTGCCCAACGGCAGTCATTGCCGGGGAACGACCAGATGAAAGAAGAAAGTGATCACTATCGGGATCGCAAGAAGATTGACATCGAAGAGGTGTTCCGGGGCACATACTCACTGTATTCTGAGAGTGTTGAGTCCAACTCAGGCGTTTCCAGGCGTTTGGAGGGCGGATGACTGAAGTCAATTTCCGGGACCTGCATCGCTGGATAGATCGCACAGGGTAAGTAACTCTTACCCTGGTCTTGTTTTGCAGGAATCTTGTTTTGCATAGCAGGGCTGCACAAGCGTTTGCAGCCCTGCTATGCAGAAATACACACCCCCATAAGCGGTGTCTAGTTGATCGCATGGGCAGCAAAAAGTTGCTACGTGCAATCAACTCGGAATGACCCCCATTGTTATATAACTCCAGAAAAATAATGGAGAACAAAAATTTGGAGGATAAAATAGGGAAAGATCAAGAAACACTTCCTCCTAGTGCTGAAGTTGCTGCCACTGGTCATGACATAGACGATGAAATGCCATCAACGTCGCCTGCCTAGGCCTATGCCCAATGTGATAGTAGAGGGCATGTCAAATCCAAAAAGCCAAAGTTCAGTAAAAAGGAAAGAAATTTAAATGGTCTGAGGAGAAACGTAACCTTGCCAATATGCCATTTACGACAAAGAGTGGCAAGGAACGGCTAAGGCCCTGGCCTATGTTCATGACTAGTGGTTCAGCTTCACATGACGATGGAAGCCCTCATCCTCCCACTAGAAAAATGTGAAAAGAGTGAAGCAGGCAAAAGCACAGAAAAGAACTGTGCATTCTAAGATGGTATCATAAATCCCCAAGCAGAGTCCAAGTGTGTCGGCGGTTGCGATGTCTGACCTTCCCAACACTGGATGGGAAGAGGTTGCTCCTTCCACTATTTGCATGCCCTCTGCAAGAGCTGGAAGGAGCACCCACAGTCCAGTTTCTGATATTCAAATTGAAGATGTCACTGTTGAAGTACACCAAGATGAGGATATAGGAGTTGCTTGTGCTGAGGAGGAAGTTGACGATGAGGATTCTGATGATGATGTGGTTGTTTAAATCAGGCACTGGGGGAGACACCTGTTGTCCGCGGGATGAATAAGTTCATTGTGATGCCTGGGCAAAATACCAAAAATCCACCTCTTCGGTGTGGAATTATTTCTCCACAAATCCGGACAACAGGTGTCAAGCCGTGTGTTGCCTCTGTCAATCTGTAATAAGTAGGGGTAAGGACATTAACCACCTAGGAACATCCTCCCTTATACATCACCTGCAGCGCATTCATCAGAAGTCAGTGTCAAGTTGTGAAACTTTGGGTAAGAGAGTAAGCAGTCCACTGACACCTAAATCCCTTCTTCCTCTTGTACCCAATCTCCTGCAAGCCACACCACCAACTCCCTCAACGTCAACTTTCTCCTCAGGCAGGAACGTCAGTAGTCCTGCAGGCCATGTCACTGGCAAAACTGAGGAGTCCTCTCCTAACCGGGATTCCTCCGGAGTATCCTTGAGTGGTACGCCTACTGCTGCTGTTGCTGCCGGGAGTCGATTGTCATCCCAGAGGGGAAGTTGGAAGACCACTTGTACTACTTCAACTAAGCAATTGACTGTCCAACAATCCTTTGTGAGGAAGAATAAATATGACAGCAGTCATCCTTTTGCAAAGCGGATAACTGAGGCCTTGACAGCTATGTTGGTGTTAGACGTGTGTCCGGTATCCGCCATTAGTTCAGTGGGACTTAGAGAATTGTTTGTGGTAGTGCGTCCCCAGTACCAAATGCCATCTAGGTTCCACTTCACTAGGCAGGCGATAACGAGAATGTACAGAGACGTCAGAAAAAGTGTCCTCAGTGTCCTAAAAAATGCGGTTGTACCCACTGTCCACTTAACCACAGACATGTGGACAAGTGGAACAGGGCAGACTAAGGACTATATGACTGTAACAGCCCACTGGGTAGATGTACTCCCTCCCGCAGCAACAACAGCAGCGACACCAGTAGCAGCATCTCGCAAACGCCAGCTTTTTCCTAGGCAGGCTACACTATGTATCACCGCTTTCTGTAAGAGGCAAACCACTGACAACCTATTAAGGAAACTGAGGGACATCATCGCACAATGGCTTACCCCAATTAGACTCTCCTGGGGATTTGTGATACTGGACAACGCCAGCAATATTGTGCGTGTATTACATCTAGGCAAATTCCAGCCCATCCCATGTTTTGCACATACAATTAATTTGGTGGTGCAGAATTTTTTAAAAAATGACAGGGGCGTGCAGGAGATGCTGTCCGTGGCCCGAAAAATTGCGGGCCACTTTCGGCATTCAGCCACCGCGTGCTAAAGACTGGAGCGCCATCAAACACTCCTGAACCTGCCCTGCCATCACCTGAAGCAAGAGGTGGTAACGAGGTGGAATTCAACACTCTATATGCTTCAGAGGATGGAGGAGCAGCAAAAGGCCATTAAAGCCTATACATCCACCTACGATATAGGCAAAGGAGGGAGAATGCACCTGACTCAAGCGCATGAATGATTTCCGTCTTGTACAAGGTTCTCCAACCCTTCGAACTCTCCCACACGTGAAGTCAGTTCAGACACTGCCAGCTTGAGTCAGGTCATTCCCCTCATCATGCTTTTGCAGAAGCAGCTGGAGAAAATGAAGGAGGAGCTAAGACAGAGCGATTCCGCAAAGTATGTGGGACTTGTGGATGGAGCCCTTGATTAGCTTTGCCAGGATTCAAGGATGGTCAATCTGTTGAAATCAGAGCACTATATTTTGGCCACCGTGCTCGATCCTAGGTTTAAAGGCTACGTTGTATCTCTCTCTCCGGCAGACACAAGTCTGCAGAGGTTCAAAGACCTGCTGGTGAGAAAATTGTCAACTAAAGTGGAACGTGACCCATCAACATCTCCTCCTTCATTTTCTCCCGCAAGTGGGGCTGCGAGGAAAAGGATAAGATTTCCTAACCCACCCACTGGAGGGGGTGCAGGGCAGTCAGGCGCGAGTGCTGACATCTGGTCTGGACTGAAGGACCTGCCAACGGTTACTGACATGTGTACTGTCACTGCATATGATTCTGTCACCATTGAAAGAATGGTGGAGGATTATATGAGTGACAGCATCCAAGTAGGCATGTCAGACAGTCTGTATGTATACTGGCAGGAAACAGAGGCAATTTGGATGCCCTTGCAAACTGGCTTTATTTTACCTCCATCGGGATCTCGGCCGGGATCTAGTTCTTCTGTAAAATTACTGCTTCCAATATCGGCATGCCAGGTATCATTGGATTCAGCTGAAACTGCTTGTGCGACTTAGTATATTTACATGCCTCTAATACACATTTCCTGGGAAAAATAATTTAAAAATGACGTGTACAGTACATGAAGCATTTTTACAGGTTAACCTGTTTGTTTTTTTTAAGTGTCAAAATGTATTGAAAAGTGTTTATCGGAAATGTGCTTGTACTTATAATTGATTTCTAACATTTTCATAACAAATTTGGACAAACAACACACCTCCTAAATTGTGTGGGAGTTTTAGAGCTGTTTTGTGTCCGACTTACAATATCGGACTTAATTACATTGGCCGAGTTGTATAATTAATATGCAGTAGCGGATCTTGCCACGGGCAATCAGGACTTTTGCCCAGGGCGCCGCCTTCCGGAGGGCGCCGGCGCCTACCGGAGGGCGCCGCACCATGGCAAGATTCGCTACTTTGCTACTGTGCCCCCCACTGTGTCCGCTGTGTCCCCCGCTGGTCCCCCGCTGTGAAGGGAACTAGACGCTACCCGTCTAGTTTCCCTTCATGGAGAGGACCTTTGCTGTGCGGTGCATGATGACTTCATCGCGCACCGCACAGCATTGTGGGACTGACACAGATGCTAGGGGTCATAATTGACCTCTAGTGTCTATCTGTCCCATAGATCCGAGGAGAGGAGCGGTGTCGGCGGAGGTCTGCAGCGGTCGGGAATCAGGAGCGGGGATAGTAAGTATTTTTTTTTTGTGTGTGTAAGCGGCGCTACTCCTACAGGGGGCACAAATGGGGGCACAACTCTACAGGGGGCGTAACTGACCATGCCCCCTGTATGAAGCTACGCCCCTATTTTCCGTCTGGGGCGCCAAAAGGGCTAGAACCGGCCCTGTTAACATGGGCAAAACATCTGGATCTGGCTTTTTATCGGGCTCTCGACTTTAGAGGTGAAAGCATCTGAAAAAAGCTGCTTTGCGCTAGAGATGAGCGCCTGAAATTTTTCGGGTTTTGTGTTTTGGTTTTGGGTTCGGTTCCGCGGCCGTGTTTTGGGTTCGAACGCGTTTTGGCAAAACCTCACCGAATTATTTTTGTCGGATTCGGGTGTGTTTTGGATTCGGGTGTTTTTTTCCAAAAACACTAAAAAACAGCTTAAATCATAGAATTTGGGGGTCATTTTGATCCCAAAGTATTATTAACCTCAAAAACCATAATTTACACTCATTTTCAGTCTATTCTGAATACCTCACACCTCACAATATTATTTTTAGTCCTAAAATTTGCACCGAGGTCGCTGTGTGAGTAAGATAAGCGACCATAGTGGCCGACACAAACACCGGGCCCATCTAGGAGTGGCACTGCAGTGTCACGCAGGATGTCCCTTCCAAAAAACCCTCCCCAAACAGCACATGACGCAAAGAAAAAAAGAGGCGCAATGAGGTAGCTGACTGTGTGAGTAAGATTAGCGACCCTAGTGGCCGACACAAACACCGGGCCCATCTAGGAGTGGCACTGCAGTGTCACGCAGGATGGCCCTTCCAAAAAACCCTCCCCAAACAGCACATGACGCAAAGAAAAAAAGAGGCGCAATGAGGTAGCTGACTGTGTGAGTAAGATTAGCGACCCTAGTGGCCGACACAAACACCGGGCACATCTAGGAGTGGCACTGCAGTGTCACGCAGGATGTCCCTTCCAAAAAACCCTCCCCAAACAGCACATGACGCAAAGAAAAAAAGAGGCGCAATGAGGTAGCTGTGTGAGTAAGATTAGCGACCCTAGTGGCCGACACAAACACCGGGCCCATCTAGGAGTGGCACTGCAGTGTCACGCAGGATGTCCCTTCCAAAAAACCCTCCCCAATCAGCACATGATGCAAAGAAAAAGAAAAGAAAAAAGAGGTGCAAGATGGAATTATCCTTGGGCCCTCCCACCCACCCTTATGTTGTATAAACAAAACAGGACATGCACACTTTAACCAACCCATCATTTCAGTGACAGGATCTGCCACACGACTGTGACTGATATGACGGGTTGGTTTGGACCCCCCCCAAAAAAGAAGCAATTAATCTCTCCTTGCACAAACTGGCTCTACAGAGGCAAGATGTCCACCTCATCTTCACCCTCCGATATATCACCGTGTACATCCCCCTCCTCACAGATTATCAATTCGTCCCCACTGGAATCCACCATCTCAGCTCCCTGTGTACTTTGTGGAGGCAATTGCTGCTGGTCAATGTCTCCGCGGAGGAATTGATTATAATTCATTTTAATGAACATCATCTTCTCCACATTTTCTGGATGTAACCTCGTACGCCGATTGCTGACAAGGTGAGCGGCGGCACTAAACACTCTTTCGGAGTACACACTTGTGGGAGGGCAACTTAGGTAGAATAAAGCCAGTTTGTGCAAGGGCCTCCAAATTGCCTCTTTTTCCTGCCAGTATAAGTACGGACTGTGTGACGTGCCTACTTGGATGCGGTCACTCATATAATCCTCCACCATTCTATCAATGTTGAGAGAATCATATGCAGTGACAGTAGACGACATGTCCGTAATCGTTGTCAGGTCCTTCAGTCCGGACCAGATGTCAGCATCAGCAGTCGCTCCAGACTGCCCTGCATCACCGCCAGCGGGTGGGCTCGGAATTCTGAGCCTTTTCCTCGCACCCCCAGTTGCGGGAGAATGTGAAGGAGGAGATGTTGACAGGTCGTGTTCCGCTTGACTTGACAATTTTGTCACCAGCAGGTCTTTCAACCCCAGCAGACCTGTGTCTGCCGGAAAGAGAGATCCAAGGTAGGCTTTAAATCTAGGATCGAGCACGGTGGCCAAAATGTAGTGCTCTGATTTCAACAGATTGACCACCCGTGAATCCTTGTTAAGCGAATTAAGGGCTGCATCCACAAGTCCCACATGCCTAGCGGAATCGCTCCCTTTTAGCTCCTTCTTCAATGCCTCCAGCTTCTTCTGCAAAAGCCTGATGAGGGGAATGACCTGACTCAGGCTGGCAGTGTCTGAACTGACTTCACGTGTGGCAAGTTCAAAGGGCATCAGAACCTTGCACAACGTTGAAATCATTCTCCACTGCACTTGAGACAGGTGCATTCCATCTCCTATATCGTGCTCAATTGTATAGGCTTGAATGGCCTTTTGCTGCTCCTCCAACCTCTGAAGCATATAGAGGGTTGAATTCCACCTCGTTACCACTTCTTGCTTCAGATGATGGCAGGGCAGGTTCAGTAGTTTTTGGTGGTGCTCCAGTCTTCTGTACGTGGTGCCTGTACGCCGAAAGTGTCCCGCAATTTTTCTGGCCACCGACAGCATCTCTTGCACGCCCCTGTCGTTTTTAAAAAAATTCTGCACCACCAAATTCAAGGTATGTGCAAAACATGGGACGTGCTGGAATTTGCCCATATTTAATGCACACACAATATTGCTGGCGTTGTCCGATGCCACAAATCCACAGGAGAGTCCAATTGGGGTAAGCCATTCCGCGATGATCTTCCTCAGTTGCCGTAAGAGGTTTTCAGCTGTGTGCGTATTCTGGAAAGCGGTGATACAAAGCGTAGCCTGCCTAGGAAAGAGTTGGCGTTTGCGAGATGCTGCTACTGGTGCCGCCGCTGCTGTTCTTGCGGCGGGAGTCCATACATCTACCCAGTGGGCTGTCACAGTCATATAGTCCTGACCCTGCCCTGCTCCACTTGTCCACATGTCCGTGGTTAAGTGGACATTGGGTACAACTGCATTTTTTAGGACACTGGTGAGTCTTTTTCTGACGTCCGTGTACATTCTCGGTATCGCCTGCCTAGAGAAGTGGAACCTAGATGGTATTTGGTAACGGGGGCACACTGCCTCAATAAATTGTCTAGTTCCCTGTGAACTAACGGCGGATACCGGACGCACGTCTAACACCAACATAGTTGTCAAGGACTCAGTTATCCGCTTTGCAGTAGGATGACTGCTGTGATATTTCATCTTCCTCGCAAAGGACTGTTGAACAGTCAATTGCTTACTGGAAGTAGTACAAGTGGGCTTACGACTTCCCCTCTGGGATGACCATCGACTCCCAGCGGCAACAACAGCAGCGCCAGCAGCAGTAGGCGTTACACGCAAGGATGCATCGGAGGAATCCCAGGCAGGAGAGGACTCGTCAGACTTGCCAGTGACATGGCCTGCAGGACTATTGGCATTCCTGGGGAAGGAGGAAATTGACACTGAGGGAGTTGGTGGGGTGGTTTGCGTGAGCTTGGTTACAAGAGGAAGGGATTTACTGGTCAGTGGACTGCTTCCGCTGTCACCCAAAGTTTTTGAACTTGTCACTGACTTATTATGAATGCGCTGCAGGTGACGTATAAGGGAGGATGTTCCGAGGTGGTTAACGTCCTTACCCCTACTTATTACAGCTTGACAAAGGGAACACACGGCTTGACACCTGTTGTCCG
This sequence comes from Pseudophryne corroboree, assembly GCF_028390025.1. Classification (NCBI taxonomy): domain Eukaryota; kingdom Metazoa; phylum Chordata; class Amphibia; order Anura; family Myobatrachidae; genus Pseudophryne; species Pseudophryne corroboree. Next base: position 561,297,919 of record NC_086448.1, read on the forward strand.
CATTTCTGGTGAAATACCTCCAGACCGAAGAGCTGATTTTTTTGGTATTTTCACCTGGCATGTCAACGGCCATATTCCTCCCACGGACAACAGGTGTCTCCCCGGGTGCCTGACTTAAACAAACCACCTCACCATCAGAATCCTCCTGGTCAATTTCCTCCCCAGCGCCAGCAACACCCATATCCTCCTCATCCTGGTGTACTTCAACACTGACATCTTCAATCTGACTATCAGGAACTGGACTGCGGGTGCTCCTTCCAGCACTTGCAGGGGGCATGCAAATAGTGGAAGGCGCATGCTCTTCACGTCCAGTGTTGGGAAGGTCAGGCATCGCAAACGACACAATTGGACTCTCCTTGTGGATTTGGGATTTCAAAGAACGCACAGTTCTTTGCGGTACTTTTGCCAGCTTGAGTCTTTTCAGTTTTCTAGCGAGAGGCTGAGTGCTTCCATCCTCATGTGAAGCTGAACCACTAGCCATGAACATAGGCCAGGGCCTCAGCCGTTCCTTGCCACTCCGTGTGGTAAATGGCATATTGGCAAGTTTACGCTTCTCCTCCGACAATTTTATTTTAGGTTTTGGAGTCCTTTTTTTTCTGATATTTGGTGTTTTGGATTTGACATGCTCTGTACTATGACATTGGGCATCGGCCTTGGCAGACGACGTTGCTGGCATTTCATTGTCTCGGCCATGACTAGTGGCAGCAGCTTCAGCACGAGGTGGAAGTGGATCTTGATCTTTCCCTAATTTTGGAACCTCAACTTTTTTGTTCTCCATATTTTATAGGCAGAACTAAAAGGCACCTCAGGTAAACAATGGAGATGGATGGATTGGATACTAGTATACAATTATGGACGGACTGCCACGGTTAGGTGGTATAAAAAAACCACGGTTAGGTGGTATATAATACAATTATGGATGGACGGACTGCCTGCCGAGTGCCGACACAGAGGTAGCCACAGCCGTGAACTACCGCACTGTACACTGGTTGATAAAGAGATAGTAGTATACTCGTAACAACTAGTATGACGACGGTATAAAGAATGAAAAAAAAACCACGGTTAGGTGGTATATATTATAATACAATTATGGTTGGACGGACTGCCTGCCGAGTGCCGACACAGAGGTAGCCACAGCCGTGAACTACCGCACTGTACACTGGTTGATAAAGAGATAGTAGTATACTCGTAACAACTAGTATGACGACGGTATAAAGAATGAAAAAAAAAACCACGGTTAGGTGGTATATATTATAATACAATTATGGTTGGACGGACTGCCTGCCGAGTGCCGACACAGAGGTAGCCACAGCCGTGAACTACCGCACTGTACACTGGTTGATAAAGAGATAGTAGTATACTCGTAACAACTAGTATGACGACGGTATAAAGAATGAAAAAAAAACCACGGTTAGGTGGTATATATTATAATAATAATACAATTATGGATGGACGGACTGCCTGCCGACTGCCGACACAGAGGTAGCCACAGCCGTGAACTACCGCACTGTACACTGGTTGATAAAGAGATAGTAGTATACTCGTAACAACTAGTATGACACTATGACGACGGTATAAAGAATGAAAAAAAAACCACGGTTAGGTGGTATATATTATAATAATAATACAATTATGGATGGACGGACTGCCTGCCGACTGCCGACACAGAGGTAGCCACAGCCGTGAACTACCGCACTGTACACTGGTTGATAAAGAGATAGTAGTATACTCGTAACAACTAGTATGACACTATGACGACGGTATAAAGAATGAAAAAAAAACCACGGTTAGGTGGTATATATTATAATAATAATACAATTATGGATGGACGGACTGCCTGCCGACTGCCGACACAGAGGTAGCCACAGCCGTGAACTACCGCACTGTACACTGGTTGATAAAGAGATAGTAGTATACTCGTAACAACTAGTATGACACTATGACGACGGTATAAAGAATGAAAAAAAAACCACGGTTAGGTGGTATATATTATAATAATAATACAATTATGGATGGACGGACTGCCTGCCGACTGCCGACACAGAGGTAGCCACAGCCGTGAACTACCGCACTGTACACTGGTTGATAAAGAGATAGTAGTATACTCGTAACAACTAGTATGACACTATGACGGTATAAAGAATTAAAAAAAAACCACGGTTAGGTGGTATATATTATAATAATAATACAATTATGGATGGACGGACTGCCTGCCGACTGCCGACACAGAGGTAGCCACAGCCGTGAACTACCGCACTGTACACTGGTTGATAAAGAGATAGTAGTATACTCGTAACAACTAGTATGACACTATGACGACGGTATAAAGAATGAAAAAAAAAACCACGGTTAGGTGGTATATATTATAATAATAATACAATTATGGATGGACGGACTGCCTGCCGACTGCCGACACAGAGGTAGCCACAGCCGTGAACTACCGCACTGTACACTGGTTGATAAAGAGATAGTAGTATACTCGTAACAACTAGTATGACACTATGACGGTATAAAGAATGAAAAAAAAACCACGGTTAGGTGGTATATATTATAATAATAATACAATTATGGATGGACGGACTGCCTGCCGACTGCCGACACAGAGGTAGCCACAGCCGTGAACTACCGCACTGTACACTGGTTGATAAAGAGATAGTAGTATACTCGTAACAACTAGTATGACACTATGACGACGGTATAAAGAAAGAAAAAAAAATACCACGGTTAGGTGGTATATATTGTAATACAATTATGGATGGACGGACTGCCTGCCGAGTTCCGACTGCCGACACAGAGGTAGCCACAGCCGTGAACTACCGCACTGTACTGTGTCTGCTGCTAATATAGACTGGTTGATAAAGAGATAGTATACAATACATACAACAATATACTACTATACTGGTGGTCAGGCACTGGTCACCACTAGTCACACTGGCAGTGGCACTCCTGCAGCAAAAGTGTGCACTGTTTAATTTTAAATTAATATAATATTATGTACTCCTGGGGGCTCCTGCTATAACAACCTGCAGTGCTCCCCAGTCTCCCCCACAATTATTATAAGCTTTGCCTTTTATACATTGATGTGCAGCACACTGGGCTGAGCTGAGTGCACACAGACTGAGTCACACTGTGTGACTGGCTGCTGCTGTGTATCGTTTTTTTTCAGGCAGAGAACGGATATAGCAGAGAACGGACGGATATATTATATTAAAATAAATAAAAGTTAACTAACAACAACTGCACTGGTCACTGTGGTAAACTCTGTCTGACTCTGCACAATCTCTCTCTCTCTTCTAATCTAATTTCTAATGGAGAGGACGCCAGCCACGTCCTCTCCCTATCAATCTCAATGCACGTGTGAAAATGGCGGCGACGCGCGGCTCCTTATATAGAATCCGAGTCTCGCGAGAATCCGACAGCGTCATGATGACGTTCGGGCGCGCTCGGGTTAACCGAGCAAGGCGGGAGGATCCGAGTCTGCTCGGACCCGTGAAAAAAACATGAAGTTCGTGCGGGTTCGGTTTCAGAGAAACCGAACCCGCTCATCTCTACTTTGCGCCCGCTAATACATTAGCCGACTTTGCAAAATGCCCGATGTGTGCATCTTTAGATGCAGCCGCTTTAACCTACACACCTGTGTCTGCTTAGCTACTCCTCGTTTGGCCACCCAGTTATGGCCACTAACTGTGTCCGATTCTGTACTGTGCCTCTGAGCAGTAACAGTGGCGATACATTCACTGCCCACTGAGAGGCGTGCACACACAACATCGGCCAATTGCGTGCAGCATTGACACTGCGTCCATCTCTTTATCAGAAAAGTATCTTTCCATGTCATATAAGTTAAACCCCAGGCTTATATATTCTGCTGAGTAAGACATCAGTGTCAGGGCTCAATTATTGAAAGCGCTGTATGAGCAGCAGCCATTTTTGTGGAGACCAAAAATGCACTGAGCTCTATATAAATAACTATGGCTTCAGGATTGATTGGAGACAAACTGACGGTACATTTGACCACCAAGTGATAAGTGAAGGGAAAAACTCTAAAGAATTGTCGGACGAATCACCAGCGTAAGTCCCCTGGCCATTTTCTAAGCGTATCCTGTGAACTACCCTATATTCACTTAGATTCTAAGTGGAGAAAACATTAAGATTACCTAGCTGCCTTGAGTTTCCAGCTCTGACCAAAGAATCAGGAAAGGCAGGGTTTAGGACAGCAGAAGAGGGCATTTCAGTAAATGGTCACAAAACCCTGCTGATTTGTTAGATAGACAGATAGATAGTTGTATTTGTATATATTACTATTTTTTGTATATTGTATTATTTATAGTCAATTGCACACAAGTGCAAGTCCCCTGGCCATTTTCTAAGCGTATCCTGTGTACTACCCTATATTCACTTAGATTCTAAGTGGAGAAAACATTAAGATTACCTAGCTGCCTTGAGTTTCCAGCTCTGACCAAAGAATCAGGAAAGGCAGGGTTTAGGACAGCAGAAGAGGGCATTTCAGTAAATGGTCACAAAACCCTGCTGATTTGTTAGATAGACAGATAGATAGTTGTATTTGTATATATTACTATTTTTTGTATATTGTATTATTTATAGTCAATTGCACACAAGTGGTCATCCACTTCACCTGCTCCCCTACAAACAATTCTGTCCTGAAGTTCCTTATCTGACACTTTGTCAACCAGGTCTTCTTCTGCTTTCAAATATACCACAAAGGATGGCATGAAGCTTGGGAACGGAATCTGTGGTTTTTTACAATACAACCACAAGGAAGCCCAACCTAGCACGTGTACTGATACGTATAAATAGTCTGTATAAAAGGGTTGTTCTAGTTATGATTGCCTAATTTCACCTTACAGTAATGTGATGTAAGCACATACACACACACACACACACACACACACACACACACACACACACACACACACACACACACACACACACACACACACACACACACACACACACACTGCAATAACCCTGAAATCACGTTTGTAGGAAACTGCACAAGAAGTGTTTTATTGCAAGGAACTGTATGTGGAGCTTACAACTGTGAAAATGAGCTTCAATAATAAAATTGTGGGAAATAGAAAATGAAATTCTTTACTTGTGACCAGGGCCGGCTCCAGACCTACTAGCACCCTGAGCGAAAAATGTAAAAAGCGCCCCCTACCCCTCTAATGCGCGCGCCGAAGGCGCGCGCGCTCCTGGGAAAGTGGGCGTGGCTTCGAAACTTTATATTATAAAACTCTATATATTTATTTTCACGCACCCCTCTACACACACACACACACACTTAGTCTTAGCAGCCTTACACATATTGCCCACAGTAGTGTTCCTTACCTTATAATGTCCTCAGTATAGTGTCAGATACACAAAACATTCCAGTAACATGCTACACTTACGCCCCCAACAGTGCAGTGCCAGATGAACATGACCCCAGCAGTGCAATGCCAGATACACATTATATGCCCCCAGCAGTGCCATACCAGATACACATTATATGCCCCCACAATGCTGCCAGATGCACATTAAATGCCCCCACAATGCTGCCAGATGCACATTAAATGCCCCCACATTGCTGCCAGATGCACATTAAATGCCCCCACAGTGCTGCGCTGCCAGATGCACATTAAATGCCCCCACAGTGCTGCGCTGCCAGATACACCAATGCCCCCACAGTGCGGCGCTGCCAGATACACAAATGCCCCCACAGTGCTGCGCTACCAGATACACAAAGGCCCCCACAGTGCTGCGCTGCCAGATACACAAATGCCCCCACAGTGCTGCGCTACCAGATACACAAATGCCCCCACAGTGCTGCGCTACCAGATACACAAATGCCCCCACAGTGCTGCGCTACCAGATACACAAATGCCCCCACAGTGCTGCGCTGCCAGATACACAAATGCCCCCATAGTGCTGCGCTGCCAGATACACAAATGCCCCCATAGTGCTGCCAGATACACAATAAATGCCCCCACAGTGCTGCGCTGCCAGATACACATTAAATGCCTCCATAGTGCTGCCAGATACACAATAAATGCCCCCACAGTGCTGCCAGATACACATTAAATGCCCCCACAGTGCTCCCAGATACACATTAAATGCCCCCACAGTGCTGCCAGATGCACCAATGCCCCCACAGTGCTGCCAGATGCACCAATGCCCCTACAGTGCTGCCAGATGCACCAATGCCCCCACAGTGCTGCCAGATGCACCAATGCCCCAACAGTGCTGCCAGATGCACCAATGCCCCCACAGTGCTGCCAGATACACCAATGCCCCCACAGTGCTGCCAGATACACCAATGCCCCCACAGTGTGGCGCTGCCAGATACACCAATGCCCCCACAGTGCGGCGCTGCCAGATACACAAATGCCCCCACAGTGCTGCGCTGCCATATACACAAATGCCCCCACTGCCAGATAACCGGATCCCAGTGCAGCGGGGATGGGCAGTGCGCAGTGTGCCGAGGTCTGGGAGCTTAGCTCCCGGCACCTCAGCTACATGCAGGCAGAGAGCTACGGCAGCAGGGACAAGTATCCCGAGCTGCCGTACACCCGTCCCACCCACAACCCCGGGCTCACTCACCGCGATCTTGATGTTTGTCCGCGACGCGGCGCGGCTCTCCCCTCCATTCCCAGCCACCAGTCGTCTCAAATATGGCGCCGGTCCGTGAGCCAATCAAAGCTCGCGGCCAGCAGCCAATCAGGGGCCGTTGCTGCCAGTCCGCGAGCTGTGATTGGCTGGCGGCTGGCACCATATTAGAAATGGGCAGCCGCCCTTAAATAGCCGGCGCCCTGTTCGGCCGCTCCAGACGAACGTGTCTGGAGCCGGCCCTGCTTGTGACCTTTGGCACAATGTGCTAGTTTTAAAAGCGTACAAATATTACTGAAGCTGGTACATTTATTGTCCCAAGAGAGTATCATGTCTCTGTTGTTATGACAAATCAATAACACATTTCGGTAATATTAGTTAGCTGAATACTAGAGATGAGCGCCGGAAATTTTTCGGGTTTTGTGTTTTGGTTTTGGGTTCGGTTCCGCGGCCGTGTTTTGGGTTCGACCGCGTTTTGGCAAAACCTCACCGAATTTTTTTTGTCGGATTCGGGTGTGTTTTGGATTCGGGTGTTTTTTTCAAAAAACCCTAAAAAACAGCTTAAATCATAGAATTTGGGGGTCATTTTGATCCCAAAGTATTATTAACCTCAAAAAACATAATTTACACTCATTTTCAGTCTATTCTGAATACCTCACACCTCACAATATTATTTTTAGTCCTAAAATTTGCACCGAGGTCGCTGTGTGAGTAAGATAAGCGACCCTAGTGGCCGACACAAACACCGGGCCCATCTAGGAGTGGCACTGCAGTGTCACGCAGGATGGCCCTTCCAAAAAACCCTCCCCAAACAGCACATGACGCAAAGAAAAAAAGAGGCGCAATGAGGTAGCTGACTGTGTGAGTAAGATAAGCGACCCTAGTGGCCGACACAAACACCGGGCCCATCTAGGAGTGGCACTGCAGTGTCACGCAGGATGGCCCTTCCAAAAAACCCTCCCCAAACAGCACATGACGCAAAGAAAAAAAGAGGCGCAATGAGGTAGATGACTGTGTGAGTAAGATAAGCGACCCTAGTGGCCGACACAAACACCGGGCCCATCTAGGAGTGGCACTGCAGTGTCACGCAGGATGGCCCTTCCAAAAAACCCTCCCCAAACAGCACATGACGCAAAGAAAAAAAGAGGCGCAATGAGGTAGCTGACTGTGTGAGTAAGATAAGCGACCCTAGTGGCCGACACAAACACCGGGCCCATCTAGGAGTGTCACTGCAGTGTCACGCAGGATGGCCCTTCCAAAAAACCCTCCCCAAACAGCACATGACGCAAAGAAAAATAAAAGAAAAAAGAGGTGCAAGATGGAATTGTCCTTGGGCCCTCCCACCCACCCTTATGTTGTATAAACAGGACATGCACACTTTAACCAACCCATCATTTCAGTGACAGGGTCTGCCACACGACTGTGACTGATATGACGGGTTGGTTTGGACCCCCCCCAAAAAAGAAGCAATTAATCTCTCCTTGCACAAACTGGCTCTACAGAGGCAAGATGTCCACCTCATCATCATCCTCCGATATATCACCGTGTACATCCCCCTCCTCACAGATTATCAATTCGTCCCCACTGGAATCCACCATCTCAGCTCCCTGTGTACTTTGTGGAGGCAATTGCTGCTGGTCAATGTCTCCGCGGAGGAATTGATTATAATTCATTTTAATGAACATCATCTTCTCGACATTTTCTGGATGTAACCTCGTACGCCGATTGCTGACAAGGTGAGCGGCGGCACTAAACACTCTTTCGGAGTACACACTTGTGGGAGGGCAACTTAGGTAGAATAAAGCCAGTTTGTGCAAGGGCCTCCAAATTGCCTCTTTTTCCTGCCAGTATAAGTACGGACTGTGTGACGTGCCTACTTGGATGCGGTCACTCATATAATCCTCCACCATTCTTTCAATGTTGAGAGAATCATATGCAGTGACAGTAGACGACATGTCCGTAATCGTTGTCAGGTCCTTCAGTCCGGACCAGATGTCAGCATCAGCAGTCGCTCCAGACTGCCCTGCATCACCGCCAGCGGGTGGGCTCGGAATTCTGAGCCTTTTCCTCGCACCCCCAGTTGCGGGAGAATGTGAAGGAGGAGATGTTGACAGGTCGCGTTCCGCTTGACTTGACAATTTTCTCACCAGCAGGTCTTTCAACCCCAGCAGACTTGTGTCTGCCGGAAAGAGAGATCCAAGGTAGGCTTTAAATCTAGGATCGAGCACGGTGGCCAAAATGTAGTGCTCTGATTTCAACAGATTGACCACCCGTGAATCCTTGTTAAGCGAATTAAGGGCTCCATCCACAAGTCCCACATGCCTAGCGGAATCGCTCCGTGTTAGCTCCTCCTTCAACGTCTCCAGCTTCTTCTGCAAAAGCCTGATGAGGGGAATGACCTGACTCAGGCTGGCAGTGTCTGAACTGACTTCACGTGTGGCAAGTTCAAAGGGCATCAGAACCTTGCACAACGTTGAAATCATTCTCCACTGCGCTTGAGACAGGTGCATTCCACCTCCTATATCGTGCTCAATTGTATAGGCTTGAATGGCCTTTTGCTGCTCCTCCAACCTCTGAAGCATATAGAGGGTTGAATTCCACCTCGTTACCACTTCTTGCTTCAGATGATGGCAGGGCAGGTTCAGTAGTTTTTGGTGGTGCTCCAGTCTTCTGTACGTGGTGCCTGTACGCCGAAAGTGTCCCGCAATTCTTCTGGCCACCGACAGCATCTCTTGCACGCCCCTGTCGTTTTTTAAAAAATTCTGCACCACCAAATTCAAGGTATGTGCAAAACATGGGACGTGCTGGAATTTGCCCATATTTAATGCACACACAATATTGCTGGCGTTGTCCGATGCCACAAAGCCACAGGAGAGTCCAATTGGGGTAAGCCATTCCGCGATGATCTTCCTCAGTTGCCGTAAGAGGTTTTCAGCTGTGTGCGTATTCTGGAAAGCGGTGATACAAAGCGTAGCCTGCCTAGGAAAGAGTTGGCGTTTGCGAGATGCTGCTACTGGTGCCGCCGCTGCTGTTCTTGCGGCGGGAGTCCATACATCTACCCAGTGGGCTGTCACAGTCATATAGTCCTGACCCTGCCCTGCTCCACTTGTCCACATGTCCGTGGTTAAGTGGACATTGGGCACAACTGCATTTTTTAGGACACTGGTGAGTCTTTTTCTGACGTCCGTGTACATTCTCGGTATCGCCTGCCTAGAGAAGTGGAACCTAGATGGTATTTGGTAACGGGGGCACACTGCCTCAATAAATTGTCTAGTTCCCTGTGAACTAACGGCGGATACCGGACGCACGTCTAACACCAACATAGTTGTCAAGGCCTCAGTTATCCGCTTTGCAGCAGGATGACTGCTGTGATATTTCATCTTCCTCGCAAAGGACTGTTGAACAGTCAATTGCTTACTGGAAGTAGTACAAGTGGGCTTACGACTTCCCCTCTGGGATGACCATCGACTCCCAGCAGCAACAACAGCAGCGCCAGCAGCAGTAGGCGTTACACGCAAGGATGCATCGGAGGAATCCCAGGCAGGAGAGGACTCGTCAGAATTGCCAGTGAAATGGCCTGCAGGACTATTGGCATTCCTGGGGAAGGAGGAAATTGACACTGAGGGAGTTGGTGGGGTGGTTTGCGTGAGCTTGGTTACAAGAGGAAGGGATTTACTGGTCAGTGGACTGCTTCCGCTGTCGCCCAAAGTTTTTGAACTTGTCACTGACTTATTATGAATGCGCTGCAGGTGACGTATAAGGGAGGATGTTCCGAGGTGGTTAACGTCCTTACCCCTACTTATTACAGCTTGACAAAGGCAACACACGGCTTGACACCTGTTGTCCGCATTTCTGTTGAAATACTTCCACACCGAAGAGCTGATTTTTTTGGTATTTTCACCAGGCATGTCAGTGGCCATATTCCTCCCACGGACAACAGGTGTCTCCCCGGGTGCCTGACTTAAACAAACCACCTCACCATCAGAATCCTCCGGGTCAATTTCCTCCCCAGCGCCAGCAACACCCATATCCTCCTCATCCTGGTGTACTTCACCACTGACATCTTCAATCTGACTATCAGGAACTGGACTGCGGGTGCTCCTTCCAGCACTTGCAGGGGGCGTGCAAATGGTGGAAGGCGCATGCTCTTCACGTCCAGTGTTGGGAAGGTCAGGCATCGCAACCGACACAATTGGACTCTCCTTGTGGATTTAGGATTTCGAAGAACGCACAGTTCTTTGCGGTGCTTTTGCCAGCTTGAGTCTTTTCAGTTTTCTAGCGAGAGGCTGAGTGCTTCCATCCTCATGTGAAGCTGAACCACTAGCCATGAACATAGGCCAGGGCCTCAGCCGTTCCTTGCCACTCCGTGTGGTAAATGGCATATTGGCAAGTTTACGCTTCTCCTCCGACAATTTTATTTTAGGTATTGGAGTCCTTTTTTTACTGATATTTGGTGTTTTGGATTTGACATGCTCTGTACTATGACATTGGGCATCGGCCTTGGCAGACGACGTTGCTGGCATTTCATCGTCTCGGCCATGACTAGTGGCAGCAGCTTCAGCACGAGGTGGAAGTGGATCTTGATCTTTCCCTAATTTTGGAACCTCAACATTTTTGTTCTCCATATTTTAATAGGCACAACTAAAAGGCACCTCAGGTAAACAATGGAGATGGATGGATACTAGTATACAATTATGGATGGACTGCCGAGTGCCGACACAGAGGTAGCTACAGCCGTGGACTATTGTACTGTACTGTGTCTGCTGCTAATATAGACTGGATGATAATGAGATGTAGTATGTATGTATAAAGAAGAAAGAAAAAAAAACCACGGGTAGGTGGTATACAATTATGGATGGACTGCCGAGTGCCGACACAGAGGTAGCTACAGCCGTGGACTACCGTACTGTGTCTGCTGCTAATATAGACTGGTTGATAATGAGATGTAGTATGTATAAAGAAGAAAGAAAAAAAAAACCACGGGTAGGTGGTATACAATTATGGACGGACTGCCGAGTGCCGACACAGAGGTAGCTACAGCCGTGGACTACCGTACTGTACTGTGTCTGCTGCTAATATAGACTGGATGATAATGAGATGTAGTATGTATAAAGAAGAAAGAAAAAAAAACCACGGGTAGGTGGTATACAATTATGGACGGACTGCCGAGTGCCGACACAGAGGTAGCTACAGCCGTGGACTATTGTACTGTACTGTGTCTGCTGCTAATATAGACTGGATGATAATGAGATGTAGTATGTATAAAGAAGAAAGAAAAAAAAACCACGGGTAGGTGGTATACAATTATGGATGGACTGCCGAGTGCCGACACAGAGGTAGCTACAGCCGTGGACTACCGTACTGTACTTTGTCTGCTGCTAATATAGACTGGATGATAATGAGATGTAGTATGTATAAAGAAGAAAGAAAAAAAAAACCACGGGTAGGTGGTATACAATTATGGACGGACTGCCGAGTGCCGACACAGAGGTAGCTACAGCCGTGGACTACCGTACTGTACTGTGTCTGCTGCTAATATAGACTGGATGATAATGAGATGTAGTATGTATAAAGAAGAAAGAAAAAAAAACCACGGGTAGGTGGTATACAATTATGGATGGACTGCCGAGTGCCGACACAGAGGTAGCTACAGCCGTGGACTACCGTACTGTGTCTGCTGCTAATATAGACTGGTTGATAATGAGATGTAGTATGCATAAAGAAGAAAGAAAAAAAAACCACGGGTAGGTGGTATACAATTATGGACGGACTGCCGAGTGCCGACACAGAGGTAGCTACAGCCGTGGACTACCGTACTGTACTGTGTCTGCTGCTAATATAGACTGGATGATAATGAGATGTAGTATGTATAAAGAAGAAAGAAAAAAAAAACCACGGGTAGGTGGTATACAATTATGGACGGACTGCCGAGTGCCGACACAGAGGTAGCTACAGCCGTGGACTACCGTACTGTACTGTGTCTGCTGCTAATATAGACTGGATGATAATGAGATGTAGTATGTATAAAGAAGAAAGAAAAAAAAACCACGGGTAGGTGGTATACAATTATGGATGGACTGCCGAGTGCCGACACAGAGGTAGCTACAGCCGTGAACTACCGTACTGTGTCTGCTGCGACTGGATGATAAATAATGATATAAAAAATATATATATATCACTACTGCAGCCGGACAGGTATATATTGTATAATGACGGACCTGCTGGACACTGTCTGTCAGCAGAATGAGTTTTTTATTTTATAGAATAAAAAAACACCACACAAGTCACACGACGTGTGTTTAACTTTTACAGGCAGACATTCACAATACAATATAGTATACTATATACTGGTGGTCAGGTCACTGGTCAGTCACACTGGCAGTGGCACTCCTGCAGAAAAAAAGTGTGCACTGTTTAATTTTTTAATATGTACTCCTGGCTCCTGCTATAACCTAACTGCTCCCCAGTCTCCCCCACAATTAAGCTGTGTGAGCACAGTCAGATATTATACAAAGATGATGCAGCAGCACACTGGGCTGAGCACAGATATGGTATGTGACTGAGTCACTGTGTATCGTTTTTTCAGGCAGAGAACGGATTATATTAAATAATATAAAACTGCACTGGTGGTCACTGGTCAGTCACTAGTATAACTAACTAATACTATCAGCAAAATTCTGCACTCTCTGTCTGAGTACTCCTCCTAAGCTCCAGTAAATGAAGTGTCACTGTCTCACTCTGTCACTAGTATAACTAACTAATACTATCAGCAAAATTCTGCACTCTCTGTCTGAGTACTCCTCCTAAGCTCCAGTAAATGAAGTGTCACTGTCTCACTCTCACTCTCCTATCTATTTCTTCTCTAAACGGAGAGGACGCCAGCCACGTCCTCTCACTATCAATCTCAATGCACGTGTAAAATGGCGGCGACGCGCGGCTCCTTATATAGAATCCGAGTCTCGCGATAGAATCCGAGCCTCGCGAGAATCCGACAGCGTCATGATGACGTTCGGGCGCGCTCGGGTTAACCGAGCAAGGCGGGAAGATCCGAGTCGCTCGGATCCGTGTAAAAAAAGCTGAAGTTCGGGCGGGTTCGGATTCCGAGGAACCGAACCCGCTCATCTCTACTGAATACCCGTGCTTCGCTACGGGATGAGGATGGTAAATTAGAATTATAGTTGTTCGTTAATTGACGTTGGTTGGAGATCTAGTATATAAGCATATACCCCTTTTTGGTCCCCCAAGGGACCCTGCTATTCCCACTATACAACTCTCAGTCTGTGGCTTCTTGCTGCCTCCATTACCCTCCTCACATCATGTCAGTGTCCCTGTGAAATGATCGATTTATTTACAGTTTCTTATATAGCGCAGCACATTATGCATCTACTGATACACTCTGTGCTGCTGGGGGACCCTGCTACTTCCACTATAAAACTCTCACTGTGTGAGTTCGTGCTACCTCCATTCCCCTCCTGACATCATGTCACTGCCCCTGTCACATGCAGCCCTGTCCTGCCTGACATATCATGCATCTCCTAATATACTCTGTGCTGCTGGGGAACCTGCCCCTCCCACTGTATGACTCTCAGTATGTGTCTTCCTGCTACCTCCATTCCCCTCCTCACATCATGTCACTGCTGCTGTCACATGAAGCCCTGTCATCACTGACATATCATGCATGTCCTGATACAGTCTGTGCTGGTGGCCCACCCCTAGGTGTGCTAGGGGTGTGTTACCCCCACAGTGTTTGTTCCCAGATTTTAAGTCATATGTGTAACAAGTTTGGTGTAAATTGCACCAGCCATTCCAGAGTTATGCTGTCTTCTGAAATACTCTATGCTGCTACCTCACCCCAAGGGGTGCTCGAGTTGTTTTACCTGCACAGTATTTGTTCCCCCATTGTAAGTCATTTGTGTAGCAAGTTTGGTGTAAAGTGGTCCAGGCATCCCGGAGTTATGCTGTCTCCTGAAACACTCTGTGCTGCTGTCCCACCCCCTAGGGGTGCTAGGGGTGTCTTACCCTCACAGTGTTTGTTCCCAGATTGTAAGTCATATGTGTACGAAGTTTTGGGTAAATTGCTCCAGCCATTCCAGAGTTATGCTGTCTACTGAAATACTCTGTGCTGCTGCCACACCCCTAGAGGTGCTAGGGGTGTCTTACCCCCACAGTGTTTGTTCCCAGATTGTAAGTCATATGTGTAACAAGTTTGGTGTAAATTGCACCAGCCATTCCAGAGTTATGCTGTCTGCTGAAATATTCTGTGCTGCTTTTTTACCCATAGGGGTGCTGGGGGTGTCTTACCTGCACAGTATTTGTTCCCCCATTGTAAGTCATTTGTGTAGCAAGTTTGGCGGAAATTGGTCCAGGCATTCCGGAGTTATGCTGTCTCCTGAAATACTCTGTGCTGCTGTCCAACCGCTAGGGGTGTCTTACCCCCACAGTGTTTGTTCCCAGATTGTAAGTCATATGTGTACAAAGTTTGGGTTAAATTGCTCCAGACATTACAGAGTTATTCTGTCTACTGACATACTCTGTGCTGCTGCCACACCCCTAGGGATGCTAGGGGTGTCTTACCCCCACAGCGTTTGTTCCCAGATTGTAAAGTCATATGTGTACCAAGTGTGGTGTAAATTGGTCCAGGCATTCCAGAGTTATGCTGTCTCCTGATATACTCTGTGCTGCTGTCCCACCCCTAGGGGTGCTAAGGGTGTCTTGCCCGCACAGTGTTTGTTTCCAGATTATAAATCTTATGTGCACCAAGTTTGGTGTAAATTGCTCCAGGCATTCCAGAGTTATGCTGTCTGCTGAATTACTCTGTGCTGCTGCCTCACCCCTAGGGTTGCTAGGGGTGTGTTACCCCCACAGTGTTTGTTTCCAGATTGTTTGTCATGTGTACCAAGTTTGATGTAAATTGCTGCAGGCATTCTGGAGTTATGCTGTAACGGGATCCGGTCTGAAGATCGACAGTGTCTAGGTCGACCACTATAGGTCGACAGTCACTAGGTCGATATGGATGGAAGGTCGACAGGGGTTCTAGGTCGACATGTGCTAGGTCGACAGGTCTAAAGGTCGACATGAGTTTTTCACATTTTTTTTCTTTTTTTGAATTTTTTCATACTTAACGATCCACGTGGACTACGATTGGAACGATAAAGTGTGCCGAGCGAAGCGGTAGCGGAGCGAAGGCACCATGCCCGAAGCATTGCGAGCGAAGCGAGCCATGCGAGGGGACGCGGTGCACTAATTTGGGATCCCGGTCACTCTACGAAGAAAACGACACAAAAAAAATATAAAATCCTCATTTCGACCTTTAGACCTGTCGACCTAGCACATGTCGACCTAGAAACCCTGTCGACCTTCCATCCATGTCGACCTAGTGACTGTCGACCTATAGTGGTCGACCTAAACATTGTCGACCTAGACACTGTCGATTTGACGAACCACACCCGCTGTAACATACATACATACAGTACACACATCCATTTTTGGGTGATTTCCGTGGATGGGCAGTGACATTTGTAAAACCAGTTCTTAGCAAGCACCTGGGACCTAAGAAGAAGCTACCTGCCAAATTTCAAGATTGTAGGCCTTGTGGTTTAAGAGATTTCGTGATGAGTCAATCAGGGAATTATTTCTACAGCTTATTATTTCACCTGCTACAAGTGCTTTTTAATTGCGGGCTCATCCTTAACTATTTAATCGATATAACTTTTTGGTCTAATTACCCCAGTAGTTCTTCTGAGATAAGCTCATGGTTTAAACTCCGAGCCTAACTCAGTGGTGTGCTAATTATGTCGCTGTGGCGTCTTTGTATCTAGTCGATCTAAGAAGATATGCTAAGCATATCTTGTGTGTTGAGATGCCCACCACTGGCAATGGAGCACTTTTTCAGCAGTACAGTAACTGGGCGTATACCGATTGGATGAATGGAACTGATCTATCCTATCATGGGTGTGTCATCAGTATGAAAGTCGACTTCTGTGCTCATTCGTAGCATGGGGATGCAGATGGGAGGCCTGTTTCTGGCATATCTTTTGCCCCAGCAAATGGTTGGTGCAAGTCAAGATACATGCTGATGACGACTGTGGCTGTAAATGTAAAAAGTGAGCACAAAGGACAATCACAAGAAGATGCATAGATATTCGGCATAAACAGGTGGATTCTCTTATTAGTAGTCTGCCGGAAAGACCAGTTTTGCAGAGAAGGGGAGCATATTTCATAGTTTAAACTATTGTCTAAAACATCATCTGGTTCCACATACCCCTATGTAATTTGCACTTATAGTTGTACTTCCTCTCTTGCTATATATATATATATATAAAATATACACAGTGACGTAACTATAGAGGGTGCAGGTAATAGTGCCGCGCACCGGGTCACTTCCTGGAGGTGGATGGAGATGTAGAGCCACGCTCACTGTGAACCTGGAGATGGAGTCGTTTGTCCGAGACATAGGTGCAAAAGGGGTGCTGTGCAGCTATCGGATGGATCACGTTCCAGGAGTGCCACAGTTCCCGCTGATGGTGAGCCTCCCTCCTGCCCAGTCTGTCCGTCCGCCCGTGTATCCATCTGTTCGTCTATGCCCCCATGAAGTGCTCTCTCCGTCCATGTGTCTGTCTATACCTCCATATAGTGCCCCGTCCATCTATGCATCTACGCCCATATATGGTGCTCTGTCAGCGGTATATGCCCCCCCTATCCATCTATGCCCCCATATAGTGCTCTGTACATCCGTCTATTGGCCTGTATCCCCATATGGTGCACTGTCTGTCTGTCCCCCCCATCCGTCTCTCTATCTACGCAGCTATGTGGTGTTCTGTGCATCCGTCAATGCGTTTGTGCCCCCATGTGGTGTTCTGTCTGCCTGTCTATGCGTCTATGCCCCCTTATGGTGCTCTGTCCACCCGTCTATGCATCTGTGTCCTCATATGGTACTCTGTCCACCTATGCCACCCTCCCCCATCTGTCCATAAAAGCTCCGTCCATCTGTCCATCTATGGCCTCCTGTTCAACCATCTGTCCATCTATGCATCCCACCCGTCTGTCTATCTATGCCCCCCCGTTCATATGTACTGTATGTCTTTTTATGTCCCATATGGTGCTCTGCTCTCTCTCCCTGACACTGTCTCTTGCTTCCTGACACTGTCTCACTCTCTACTCCTGACACTGGGGGTCATTCCGAGTTGTTCGCTCGTTATTTTTTTCTCGCAACGGAGCGATTAGTCGCTAATGCGCATGCGCAATGTCCGCAGTGCGACTGCGCCAAGTAAATTTGCTATGCAGTTAGGAGTTTTACTCACGGCATTACGAGGTTTTTTCTTCGTTCTGGTGATCGTAATGTGATTGACAGGAAGTGGGTGTTTCTGGGCGGAAACTGGCCGTTTTATGGGTGTGTGCGAAAAAACGCTACCGTTTCTGGGAAAAACGCGGGAGTGGCTGGAGAAACGGAGGAGTGTCTGGGCGAACGCTGGGTGTGTTTGTGACGTCAAACCAGGAACGAAACTGACTGAACTGATCGCAGATGCCGAGTAAGTCTGGAGCTACTCAGAAACTGCTAAGAAGTGTCTATTCGCAATTCTGCTAATCTTTCGTTCGCAATTTTGATAAGCTAAGATTCACTCCCAGTAGGCGGCGGCTTAGCGTGTGCAAAGCTGCTAAAAGCAGCTTGCGAGCGAACAACTCGGAATGACCACCCCTGTCTCTCCCTCTGACACTCTCTCCCTCCCTGACACTGTCTCTGTCCCTCTCTCTCTCCCTGACACTGCCTTCTCTTTCTCTGTCACGTCTCTGTCTGACAACCTCTCTCTCTCTCTGACACTGTCTCTCTGACACTGTCTCTCTCTCTCCTTGACACTTTCTCTCTCCTTGACACCATCTCTCTCTCTCTCCCTGGCACACTCTCTCTCTCCCTAACACTCTCTCTCTCTCCCTATCTCTCTCCCTCTCTCTCTCACTTCCACTCCCTCACCTCCTTCTCTCTCTCTCTACACCCTCTTTCACCCCCTGACGCCCTCTCTAACCGCCTGACGCCCTCTCTCTCTTCATGATGCACTTTCTATCTCTCCCTTCTCACTCCTGTCTCACTCTCATTCCCTCTTTTTCCATAAAACCCTCTCTCTCTTTCCCTGTCTACCCTTTCTCTCTCCCTCTATTTTTCACTTCTCTCTCTCTCTCTCTCTCCCCCTGACATCCTTTCTCTCATTGCTCTACAGTGCATGTTGTTGTCATTACACAGACAAAATTCCCAGCAGCCTCTGCAGCAACTGAGGAGGTCAGGTACACAACACATCAGTGTCAGGAAGTCAGGACAGTGACAATGGGTAGTGAGCAGTGGTTGATAGGGGCAGAGCTGATGTAACTGCCCTGAAGAGCAGCTCTGTGCTGTGATGAGGCGCACTGAGGATGGCTTTTCCCAGTGGTACCTGAGGGAGCAACAGCATCGGCGTTCCAGTCAGTTTGCTCAAGCTCTGTACGAAGACCAGAATCAGTGTACAGGCTCAGGAGGGGGAGTTAGTGAGCACCACCCAGAAGTCAACAAGGCTGGTGAATTCAAATAAGGGGTATGACAGTATAACCTCCAGAAAGAAGCTTATAGGTCAAGCAGCGAGATCAAAGGAACAGTTGCAGAAAAGCGTGTCGTTCTCCCTGAGAGTGCTGCAGCAACATGGCTGGATTCTAAATCTACCAAAGTCACAGTTGGTTTCAACAACTCGGCTGTCTTTCTTAGGCATGATTCTGGACACAGAACAGATGAGGGTTTTTTCTCCCAATGGGAAAAGCCCAGGAACTCCAGAACAGGGTCAGAGACCTGTTAAAACAAAAAAGAGTGTCAGTCCATCAATGCACTCGAGTACTGGAGAAAATGGTGGCGACCTACGAGGCCATCCCCTTCGGCAGGTTTCAGGCGAGGACTTTTCAGTGGGACCTTCTGGACAAGTGGTCCGGGTCTCACCTTCCAATACATCGGAAGATAACCCTGTCCCCCAGGGCCAGGGTGTCTCTCCTGTGGTGGCTGCAGAGTGCTCATCTTCTAGAAGGTCGCAGGCTCGGCATTGAGGACTGGGTCCTGGTGACCACAGACGTGAGCCTCCGAGGATGGGGAGCAGTCACACAAGGAAGGAATTTTCAGGGACTGTGGTCAAGCCAGGAGGCTTGCCTACACATCTACATACTGGAATTAAGGGCCGTTTACAACGGCCTACGACAAGCGGAGAATCTTCTTAGTGACCTACCGGTTCTGATTCAATCAGACAACGTTACAGCTTTGGCTCATGTAAACCACCAAGGCGGTACAAAGAGCAGAGTGGCAATGGCGTAAGCCACCAGGATTCTGCGGTTGGCAGAAAATCACGTAAGCGCTCTGTCAGCGATATTCATTCAGGGAGTGGACAACTGGGAAGCAGTCTTCCTCAGCAGACACGATCTCCATCCAGGAGAGTGGGGACTTCATCAAGAAGTGTTTGCAGAGAAAACAAGTCGTTGGGAGCTTCCTCAAATAGACATGATGGCATCACACCTCAACAAGAACCTTTGGAGGTATTGCGCCAGGTCAAGGGACCCTCAGGCAGTAGCGGTGGACGCCCTGGTGACACCATGGCTGTTTCAGTCGGTCTATGTGTTTCCTCCTCTTCCTCTCATCTCAAAAATATTGGGAATCATTAGACGGAAAAAAGTACTGACAATACTCATTGTTCCAGATTGGCCTCGTAGGGCCTGGTATTCAGATCTTCAGGGGATGCCCACAGAAGATCCGTGGCCTTTTCCTCTCAGAGAGGACCTGTTGCAGCAGGGGCCCTGCGTGTTCCAAAACTTACCACGGTTACGTTTGACGGCATGGCGGTTGAACACCGAATCCTAGCGGAGAAGGGTATTCCGGAAGAAGTCATCCCTACTCTGATAAAGGCTAGGAAGGAAGTGACGGCGAAACATTATCACCGTATCTGGAGAAAGTATGTATCTTGGTGTGAAGCCAAGAATGATCCTACGGAAGGTTTCCACTTGGGCCGTTTTCTCCACTTTCTACAGACAGGAGTGGATATGGGCCTAACGTTAGGCTCCATTAAGGTACAGATTTCGGCCCTGTCTATATTCTTCCAGAAGGAATTGGCTTCTCTCCCAGAAGTCCAAACTTTTGTAAAGGGAGTGCTACACATCCAGCCTCCTTTTGTGCTCCCAGTAGCACCAGGGGACCTTGACGTAGTGTTACAGTTCCTTAAATCGCACTGGTTTGAGCCTTTTCAAACAGTTGAATTGAAATTTCTCACTTGGAAAGTGGCCATGTTATTGGCCTTGGCATCTGCAAGGCGGGTGTCTGAATTGGCGGCTTTGTCTCGCAAGAGCCCCTATCTGATTTTCCAGGTGGATAGAGTGGAATGGAGGACTCATCCTCAATTTCTACCTAAGGTGGTTTCGTCTTTTCACATGAACCAACCTATTGTGGTGCCTGTGGCTACGGGGGACTTGGAGGACTCCAAGTCCCTGGATGTAGTCAGGGCCTTAAAAATTTATGTAGCCAGGACGGCTAGGGTTAGGAAAACAGAGGTTCTGTTTGTCCTGTATGCAGCCAACAAGGTTGGCGCTTCTGCTTCTAAGCAGACTATTGCTCGGTGGATCTGTGACACGAATCAGCAGGTTCATTCTACGGCTGGATTGCTGTTACCAAATTCGGTAAAGGCCCATTCCACTAGGAAGGTGGGCTCTTCTTGGGCGGCTGCCCAAGGCGTCTCAGCATTACAGCTTTGCCGAGCAGCTACTTGGTCGGGTTCAAACACTTTTGCAAAATTCTACAAGTTTGATACCCTGGCTGGTGAGGACTTTGCGTTTGCTCAGTCGGTGCTGCAGAGTCATCCGCACTCTCCCGCCCGGTTGGGAGCTTTGGTATAAACCCCATGGTCCTTACGGAGTCCCCAGCATCCTCTAGGACGTAAGAGAATATAAGATTTTAAACCTACCGGTAAATCTTTTTCTCCTAGTCCGTAGAGGATGCTGGGCGCCCGTCCCAGTGCGGACTAAATCTGCAAGACTTGTATATAGTTGTTGCTTACATAAGGGTTATGTTACAGCTGGAATCGGTCTTTGACTGATACTGTTTTTTGTTCATACTGTTAACTGGTTGCGTATATTCCAAGTTATATGGTATGATTGGTGTGGGCTGGTATGATTCTTGCCCTTAGATTAACAAAATCCTTTCCTCATATTGTCCATCTCCTCTGGGCACAGTTCTCTAACTGAGGTCTGGAGGAGGGGCATAGAGGGAGGAGCCAGGGCACACCCATACTGAAAGTTCTTTGTAGTGCCCATGTCTCCTGCGGTGCCCGTCTATACCCCATGGTCCTTACGGAGTCCCCAGCATCCTCTACGGACTAGGAGAAAAAGATTTACCGGTAGGTTTAAAATCTTATTTTATATATATATATATATATATATATATACACACACACACACACACACACACACACACACACACACACACACACACACACACAAAAACACACACACACACACACACACACACTTCTGATGAAGTCATATCTTCTAGACGAAACGCGTTGAGGAATTTTTCCCATTGTTCTGTTCCAGGAAACTCTAATCGTTCCATTGGAATTTCTACTAAGCTGTTTTTCCGAAACGTATATGTATGTATGCATGGATATGTTTGAGACTAAATTTGTTTTTAATTAATTTACCTCACCACCAATATTTTTTCATTCACTGTGTACGTTGCTGGATCCACTGAGCACGTGAGACCGAGGATATTTGAAATCTGCCTTTGCAAAAATGAATCTTTTTGCCTACACACATGGTACGTGTGGATTGAATTCTATACTGATTTGGATACACCCAAGAGGTCTTTTATTGCACCGGAAGGTACGTTACAATAAATAGTAACGTGACAAATTATAATTAGTCACATCTTCAGTCAGTGGCAGTGCATACCTTTTACAGAGGCACTGCAGGAGAGCAGCATGTCGCTGATGATCAGCAGCAGCTGCATGGGTCAGGTAGGTCAATCACAAGCATCAAGGCCGCCTTCACGGAGCTGAGCTCGGCTGCAACACAGCAGTTATACATGGAGGTGGTGCGGCGCTTGTTATGTCACATGGCGGGATGTGATGTCACGGCGCTGGAGGGGCAGGTACTGTATGGTGCAGGGAGGGCTTCTGAAGCCTTACACTGTGCCGCCATTAGCAAAATTATTATGCCCGGCTTTTGAATACCGGGCAAGTAAGGGGCGGGTGGGTGTTGCTTTTTAAGTGGGCGGGGCCTTAGGCGGTTGCTGTGGCAGACAAGGGGGTCTTATTTACTAAGCCTTGGCTGGAGATAAAGTGGAATTAAAGTACCACCCAATCAGCTCCTAACTGCCATGTTACAGACTGGGTTTGTAAAATGACAGGAGACTATTGGCTGTTACTTTATATCCGTCCACTTTATCTCCATCCAAGGCTTAGTAAATAGACCCCAAAGTCGGTTATTACCCCGGGCCTGGAACTAGATAGGCACAGATTTTTCAGTCACTGCTCCTGCTGCGTAAACCAGGAAGGAGAAACTTTATGTCCTTTGTGCATGCACAAACTACAGCTGTCCATTGCACATCCCATTAGCATACTACAGAATGGTTTACATGCCACCACAAGGCATGTTGTGATGACAGCAATGTTGCAACAATTTAATTACGTCATTCTGATAATCATCCTTTTAGTCAGGGCTGATGCTTGGGTGTTCGGTGCACCCTGCAAACTATAAATTTGCGCCCTCCCTTACATTACAAAGGGACAGTGCACACCACTGAAAAAAGGGGTATGGTCTCACAAGGAAAGGGGCATGTAGCCCCATTTCAAATTACTCCACACAGTAGCACAATGTTATTCATATTATAACACACATAGTAGTGCCACTTATATACATAATTCCCACAGTAGTAGTACCGCTTATACAAATAATGCCCCCCAGTAGTAGTGTTGCTTATACACATAACGCCCCCAGTAGTAGTGCTGTTTATACACATAATACTCCCAGTAGTAGTGCCACTTATACATAATGCCCATAGTGGTAGTGCCACTTATACACATAATGCCCCCAGTAGTAGTGCCACTTATACACATAATACCCATAGCAGTAGTATCACTTATACACAGAATGCCCCCCAGTAGTAGCGCCCATTATACATAATGTCCCCAGAAGTGCCACTTATACACATAATACCCATATACACATACAGTACACACACACACACACACACACACACACACACACACACACACACACACACACACACACTTACTCTCTTTCCCTCCACTTACCTATCAAAGTCTGGCTTTCTGGAGCTTTAGCAGCTCATCCTCTTGCTCTAACACAGCAGCCCTGGTCCCGTGTAATTTCGCACCCTCTATCCCATGTAACTCCACCCCCCATGTGCAATGTAGCTTCACACCCTTTTTCAGGTCCTTAACACTGACACTGACACAGTGGGTGGAAGGAGGCTTCAAGCTGTCGGCGCACTTGCAAAAGCCAGCAGCAGCAGGAGACATCAACAGGGTTGCAGAGCAGCTCTCCAGCCTTGCACCTCCCTGCTTTGCATCCCATTGCTGAGTTGGTAGCGCCGGCCCTGCTTTTAGTGCAAGCACAGGTGCCCGCATAACCCTTGTTATAGAATTGCCCAACTGAATCTCCCCCCTAGTTGTCTTCAAGCCATTTACAAATTACTCATGACTAAACATGCAGCGATATTGTTGTCTTTCTTATTTTGTCATATGGAGGGAGATGTAGGAACATTTGTTATGTCTTTTTGCGGCAACTGTGAACTGTGCACATTATGTGCAGCAGTTAACGCTTCCCTGCATGTGTTAACGCAGTAAAATATTCAGACTGACAGAGATGCTAAGCGCCGATCAGCAATCGGAACTCGCTGTTGCTGCCACACACACAGCACAGTCCCTGGCAGTCAGACTATGCTGCAGAAGTTTTGACCGCCGCATATGCAGATTCCCTTCAAGTGCCAGTCAAAGCAGGAAAGTGCAATTCAGCACAGAGGTGAGTAAATGCTCTCCCTCCTTGGCAACTACGTTTTTGACACACCCAGGCTTTGTGCCAGACTACTGCGCATGCGCAGGTCTCTGGGAACATGGCACCCAGTCTTTATTCTTGTAGCACTGTGGATGCGTAAATCATAGGGAAAATGGCCACCGCAACATTTTCCTAGTGATTTCTGTCTGCAGTCCGGAGGGGTAAGTCTAATTATATGGGTGCAGAGTGTGCTCATGTGCACTTCACACTACTAATTCTAGATATGCCAATGAGACAAGGGGCCTAATTCATGTTTGTACGCAAGTGCAATTGTGATTTTCTAGGCTATGGAATTGCTAATGTTAGCAAGTGAAGCTACCACCCAAAATGAAAAGCGAAACCCCAGGAGCCATTGCAAACTCATTTGCAACTGTATACACATTCGCAGACTATGGGCCTAATTCAGACCTGATCAAAGATATGGTAAATTTAGCACATCTACGATCAGTCTTCAGACATGCGGGGGGAACGCCCAGCACAGGGCTAGTCCGCCCCACATGTCAGACCCGACCCCCCACAAGTACAAAAGCATCGCACAGTGTCGATTTCTTTTGTACTGGAAGAGTAGCTCCCTATCAGCGCAGCTCCTGCGCACTGGCAGGGAGCAACTCATCGCATCCTGGGTCACAGCAGCTGTGTGTGACATCACGCAGCCACCGCGGCCCACCCCCCCCAATGGTCCAGGCATGGCTGCGTTGCCTGGACCACACCCCCTAAATGGCGGCCAAATGCCGCTGGCCCACCCCCCTCCCGCCCAGCGACCGCGGTGCCAGCGCATGCGCAGTTCAGACCTGATCGCTGCTGTGTGAAAGAATGCAGACTGGACACAGCAGTAGTGACGCAGGCAGCATGGTTTTACACATACGAGCTCGAAGCTGACAGCAGATGCACGACCTGAAAACGCCCATTGCAAGCCTGCATTTCCCCAACCACTCCCCATAAACACTCCATTAACACCTCCAAATGGTCACTTCCTGTCAATAATTTTTTCTTTAAATCCTCATTGAGAGCGAGATTGCATTTGCATCTTAGTGCATACGCATTGTGATCGCAGCACATGCACAGTCTACTGATAATCGCTACGTTGCGTGATAATTGTCCATTATGCATACCTCCCAACTGTCCCGATTCCAGCAAGACAGTCCCGCTATTTGGACACTGTCCTGCTGTCCCGCTGGCAGGGGGGCAGTTGGGGAGGCTTTGATTACCCACTGCTCTGCTCGGCAAAGCAGCAAGTTATCTCTGAATAGATGCCGTGCGCATGCGCAAGGCATTTATTCTGTGCTGGGATCCTTAGCGCACGGCCACGCCCACTCGATTATGACCATGCCCCTCCCACCCGAGACCACTCCCCTTTTCGGGGTGGAAGCGGCTACGCCGCGCAACTGTCCCGGTCCACAGAGATTAAAAGTTGGGGGGTATGCATTATGTACAAACATGAATTAGGCCTAAGGTTCCCTCACTGTTGGACAGTTGTATCTAAGCACATTACACAAATTCACAGAAAGCCCCTAGTAATAATAACTGGTTACACTGACACACTGCATTGTGGTACAAAGTTGTGAAATACTGCATCACAAATAAAATTTTTATATAATTATTGTCAATCCCAACATGACAAAGATTAAACAAAAAAATGTGCTTCATACTGGACCCTTATGATTCACTTTATTTAAAGCAGTTCATCTTTTGTCATGTTACAGTGCCTATCTGTTTTAAATATGTGTGCTGGCATTTTTAAGTTGACTTTAGTTGTCTTGCTTATTATAATTATCCTAACCAGTTAATACAAAAATATAATGCTGCTAACCATGTGAGATAATATATACAGTATATGTATAGAGGATCGCAATTAAATATATGTAGGGGTGTGGTTCATAGGGTCCACCACACTTTGATCGACAGTGTATAGGTCGACCACTATTGGTCAGCAGTAACTAAGTCAACACCTAAAATAGGTCGACACAAGCATTAGGTTGACATGACAAAAGGTCGACATGAGTTTTTTAAATTGTTTGGTGTCGTTTTCTTCGTAGAGTGACCGGGAACCTCAATTAGTTCACCGTCTCCCCTCGCATGGCTCGCTTCGCTTGCCTTGCTTCAGGCAAGGTGCCTCGCTGCGCTCACCACAGGTTACAGTTCCCAATTGTAGTCCATGTACATCGTAAAGTATGAAGAAGTTAAAAAAATGAACAAAATTGTGAAAAACTCATGTCGACCTTTTGTCATGTCGACCTAGTAACCATGTTGACCTAATGCATGTCGACCAATAGTGGGTGACCTAATGCATGACGACCTAAGTGTGGCCGACCTAGGGACCGGATACCATTTGTAGGACCATGGAAAATTTATGAAGGGAGATGAGGCACTGGATCTGATTCTGAGTTGGACATAAAATGGCTGTATTTGTAGCCATCCATGGAAGTCAGATATACTACTAATGCGATATTCCAGTCATCTAATGTGAGGGCGCTGTGCCGCCTATTTATTTTACACCATCTGCCACAACAGTCACCATTTGTATTGGCACTTGTACCAGCCCCATGCTAGATGCAAGAGATCTGACAAAAACAGGCTTTCCTTCTACATGCGCATATTGGGGGTCATTCCGAATTGATTGCTCGCTAGCAGGTTTTAGCAGTTGTGCAAACGCTAAGCTGCCACCCTCTGGGAGTGTATTTGAGTTTAGCAGAAGTGTGAACGAAAGGATCGTAGAGCGGCTACAAAAAACAATTGTGCAGTTTTAGAGCAGCTCCAGACCTACTCAGCGCTTGCGATCACTTCAGACTGTTCAGTTCCGGATTTGATGTCACAAACACACCCAGCGATCGGCCAGCCACGCCTGCATTTTTCCTGGCATGCCTGTGTTTTTTCAAGCACTCCCTGAAAACGGTCAGTTGACACACAGAAACGCCCACTTCATGTCAATCACTCTGCGGCGGCCATTGCGACTGAAAAGCTTCGCTAGACCTTGTGTCAAAATACATCGGCCGTTGTGAAAGTACGTTGTGCGTGGGCACTGCGCCACATACGCACACGCAGAAGTGCCGTTTTTTTACTTAATCGCAGCGCAGCAAACATTTTCAGCTAGCGATCAACTCGGAATGACCCCCATTGACACATGGGGCCTAATTCATGATTGTACGCAATGGCTGATGTTCATGCAAGTGAACAATTCTCTGCAGACTGCTCATGCGCAGCGATCGTACAGTGATGTATTTATCGCACAGCGATTGACAGGAAGGGGCCATTTGGCGGAGGTGGCAGAAGAATGGCAAAAACGCAGGCATGTCATGGCCATTTTTGGGGCATGTATCTGTCGTCAGCTGTGATAATGTATGTAGAGAAACATGGCGCCAGCATCACTACTGGCGCCGCCAGTCTGCATTATTATAGGACTAACCTAGCAGTTAATGTTCCACGTTCTTGCATAAAGTCTGCATATGTGTACACAACTACAAATGAGTTTTTGATGGCTGCGATGGGCGTCTATCATCTTTTCTGTGTGGCAGCTTCACTTGCTAAGATTAGCAGTTCCAAAGCCTAATAAAATCGTAATTACGAATGCAATTGTGTAAAAATATAAATTAGGCCCATAGATACAGTACATGCCCAAAACACTCTCATGACACTTCCACAAGTCAGGGTGGTTCTGGGTGTTCACATTGTCGCAACTCAGTTCCCACCCCAAAATGCTCAATTTCAAAGTCAGATCGGGACAAGTTTTACCAACTCAAAATAGGATGGAGGAATGCAAAAATGCATTAATTCGCAAATGTGTTGCATGCAAAAAAATCACCATTTGTGTCATCATGTATCCCTCCACATAATTAGTAACTCTCCCTTATGTAAATCTCACATATTATTTATTTATTTATTTATTAAGAAATATTAATATAGCACACACATATTCCCTATCCGATAACAGAGAATATTTGGCCATTCATATCAGTCCCTGCCCCAGTGGATTTTACAATCTATGGGGGTTATTCAGGTTTGTTAGCAAACCAAAAAAGTTAGCAATTGGGCAAATCTATGTTGCACTGCTGGTGGGGCAGATGTAAAATGTGCAGAGAGATTTAGATTTGGGTGGGTTAAATTGTTTCTGTACAGGGTAAAAAAAATTCTACACTACAATTTAAATTTCAGTTTTAACACACCCCACACAAATTTAAAGGGGGGTACACATGGAGAGATCCGTGCTTAAAATCTAAGCAATCTGCAGTGCAGCATGGTTTTGCCTAACTGCTAACTTTTTTGGTTTGCTAACAAACCTGAATAAGGGCCCATATTCCCTACCACATGTACATTTACAAATACACATACGCACCACAGTTGATTATTGTTGGCAGCCAATTAACCTACTAGTATATTTTTGAATTGTGGGTAGAAAACTGAAGTACCCAGAGGAAACCCACTCAAGCTCAGAAGAACATACAAACTCCACACAGTTAGGGTCATGGTGAAGATAGAACACCTCAGTGGCAGTAATTCAAACCATTACACCAAATGTGATGCCACCTATTATGTCCCAATCAATCATCCCTATTGTCTTTTCCTTTCCCCATCAATCCCTATATCACTATGCCTCAATTCTATACATCATCATGTCATCAATCAATCAATCAATCAATCAATCAATCAATCAATCAATCAATCCCCATTAACGTTAGCTCCTTATTCAGTCTACCATATATCATGTCCATCATCAATCTCCTGTTCCCCATCTATCCTTTATATGATAGTGCCCCTTTTGATTTCCCACATCATGTTAAATATCACTCCTTATCATTATCTCCTCATTCAGTCCCCCATGTATCATGGCTATCCTCATTCTCCTATATCATCATGGCCCTCATCATTCCCTGATATCATCATTTTCCCCATCAATCACCTATATGACAATGTTCCCTTCCACATATCATCATGCAACCCATCATTTCACAATATCATCATCTCATTTAGTCCCACATACCGTATATCATGGACATCATCAATCATATATCATATATCATGATGGTCCCTCCCTATCAGTCTTCCGAATCATCATGTCCCTTATCAATCCTCACAAAGTCCTCTTCAGTTCCACACATCATCATGCCGGCCATCAATCCACAATACCATCATCTTCCCACTGAACCCTCATATACTGTATCATACTTACCATCTATCTTCTTTATTATCATGACACCCTTCAATCTTCCACATCGTTACTGTCCCCATCAATCCCCCATTTAAAAATGTCTTGCATCAATGCACCATATCACTACACCCCCTGCAAACTCCAATATCATAATTTTGGTCACCTTTCTTGGCTGGAGGAGATGGAGCAGGACTGGAACAGTAAGTATGTGTGCAAACTATATGATGTCCAGCAGCTCCTGGGAACTGGCAGCTGCCAAGTTCTGTAAGAGTTGTGATGTAATTGTTATGAAAGTTTATGCCTTCCTAAAAGAGTATAATTATAAATGGGTGTTCTAAAATAAATTCTATTGATGTCTATATCCTGCAGGAGTTAATTGTTATGAAGATAAAATTGTATTGAGGTAAAAACTGTTTAAGTAATTAGACTTCTAATATTTAATTTAGTGCACGGCCATGCAAATCGAAAATGTTTTTTCCTGCTGTGCATCATTTTTGACCTTGTTACAGTTGACATTATCAAATTATTTAGATGCCTACATCCAGGGTTGTGGAAATGATCATCAGTACTTCTACCTAAATGTATTTTTTATTATGAAGATAACTACATGACTCTTCAAGTAATAGTATATGTAACAATAGTGTAATATACTGGAAATAAATGAGAATTTAAGAACTAGTAAGTCATGCAATAGGTACTGGAGCCAGTAGGGAATAGTAAGGTAGCACTGGTTTGAACCACTGGAGTATCTATAATGGGAGCATGGTATGCGATGCAGACGGGCCTCTGCACCCATTTAATTATACTCACCTCCCTGTTGACCCGGCGCCAGGGGCAGAGCGGCAAATATCACTTGGAAAATGTCTGCTGTGGCTATTTTCCAGTGATTCACGCATGCGTAATGTACCTGGTAAAGCGGCGCAAGCACCATGTTTCATTGCAGCGACTTCTTTTTCGCAGTTTTGTGATCCGTGCTGAATAAGGTCCTTAGTTTATACATTGATATGTATAAATTAGAATGTTGGACTGTACACACTCTGTCCACTGACTGCTGATGCGATTCCTATTGGAGCATCTGTCCCTGGTTGTGATTTTCAATACATTTGGGCAGAAATGAATATATACAGGGGCAGATTGAACTGTCGGGACCAGAGCCAGCCCTAACCAATATGATGCCCTAGGCAAGATTTTGGCTGGTGCCCCCTAGGACCAATGCTAGTTCCACCTCTGACCCTGCGCCCCTTTCCCAGCACCAACAACCCTCACCCATAGCAGTCCTCATTTTGGTGTTCCTACCCTCTATATTTTAAATAGGAACATATTCGGCACACAGCCCAAAAAGGGGTATGTTCTTGCTGGAAAGGGGCATGGCTACACAATAGTAACCCAAATTAAAATTACGCAACACAGTAGTGCAACTTTATTCACATTTTATCATGTGATTGTGTCCTTTATTCACGTTACATCACACAGTTGGACCACTTTACCTTATATACGTTATTCCTCACAGTAGTGTCCCTTATTCACATTACATCACACTGAATTGCTCCTTATTCACATTACACCACACTGTAGTGCCTTTTCCATACGTTACGCCACACAGTAGAGCACCTTATACACATAATGCCACACATTAGTAATGCATTTATACACATAATACCACACAGTGTTGCTCCTTTCACATATGACACACATTTTTAATGTCCTTATAAACATAATGCGTCTTACACATTATTCCAATTTTTATTAAATCGCTTTTATACATAATGTTCTTTACACATATGCCGCACATTATTAATGCCCTTATACACAAAATGACACACATAGTGTCCCTTACACATTTGCCGCACTTTATTAATGCATTTATACACATGACACACATAATGCCACTTACTACTGCATAACCAACCCACCTGCACACAGCACTCACATGGCCACTAACACTGTGACCTCTGCCTCTGCTTGGATACAAATGTGTCCACATACATCTTGCCTCAATATGCCATGTAGCAGTACTGTAGATGCCTGGTATGAGTCAGCTGGAAGCTCTGCTAGCGTCGGGCACCTTTTTTTAATGTAAATGCATCTTATTTGCATTACTATGTGGCTAGGATGCACAAGCAGCTTCTGTTGATTAACATATGTGTCATGGCTATATTCTGTGTGCAACTGTGGCTGCATCTTCATACGAAATGCTACGTTACAGTGATTTCCAGGAATACACTGTAACATAGTATTTCGTATGCAGATACAGCCACAGTCACACAGAATATAGGCATGCCGCATATCATTTTAATCAACAGAAGCTGCTTGTGCCCTTAGGCATACCAAATGCCCTAAGCATTTGCCTATGCCTAAGGCCGGCGGTGGCTGGGACAGTTGGCAAGTCCCCGTTGGACTATTCTCCCCCGATGCTTGGCATGTCTTCAGAGAATGGGGATTTTAAAAGTGTCTTTTAGTATTTTCAAATTGCAAAGACACCACACTTTATTATTGGACTATAACATAGCAGTTTACCTTCCACAGCCCTCAAAAGGATGCAACAGCGGGTTGCTGCACAACATATGTTCTGAATCTAAACTAGAATACTTGCATCCAGCAGAAGTCTCTTTCAAAGAAACAAAATTAGAGACTAAGGGGGACATGTACTAAGCAGTAATAAAAGTGGAGAAGTGAGCCAGTGGAGAAGTTGCCCATGGGAACCAATCAGTATTGACATAACATTTATAATTTGCATACTATAAAAGTATACAGAGCAGATAATTGGTTGCCATGGTCAGCTTCTACACTGGCTCACTTCTCCACTTTTATCACTGCTTAGTACATGTCCTCCTAAATAACACATTGTGGCAGCATGTTGTGATATATATAATCAGGGGTGGATTGGCCCTGCCGGGACGCCGGACCAGATTCCGTTTTGCTGGTTCGGTCGTCCATTCAGTGGCCACCCGTCATCCCTTAAGCCGGCCGGCTGCCGCGATCGGAGCTCAGCTCCGATAGCGGCAGTTTTAACTGTGAAAGTGAAAGCTAAAAAAAAGATGGCCACCAGGGGAGCTACTGAGCATGTGCAGCTGCAGCAGGCCCCCCATAATCCTTTGCAGGGCCAGGCCATCAGTCACTGCTGACGGCTCCGCCTCCAGCCTTGTGTCTGCCTCGAGCCCCAGTCACAGCAATCAAAATGGTAGACAGCAGCCAGCCGTTTCCTGCCAGTAAGTTCAGTAAATTATTTCACAGGCAGTATGTTCATTAAATGAATCACAATTCTATACAATAGTGTGCCATATATATATATATATACACACTACAGTATATAATGAAACCTATATATTGTATATAAAATATATATGTAAAATTCATATTTTATATATATATATATATATATGTATGTATGTATACATATATATATATATATATATCTCATTTAAAAAAAGCTATATATAGAGAGAGCACAAATAGGACGGCGGCACTCTCAGGTACAAATCAAGAGGAGTACAAATGTACAACGTCTACGTTTCAGTTTTATTGTGCACAGGGGCGGATTGGGACGCCGGGACGCCGGATCAGTTTCCGGTTAGCCGGTCCCGACGTCCCCTCAGTGGCCTTCACCAACCTGTGCTGGGCCGGCTACCGCGCGTGCACAGAAGCTTCAGCCTGTGATGTGCCGTGCTACCTCCCGGCTCCCGTCCCTCTGCACTCACAGCCAAGGACCGGGCTGCGGCGTCTCACTGCAGCGCAGGCTTAGTGTCTGCCTGCACTGCGTGTAGGAAAATAGAGGAGGGCCCCAGGGAGAGAAGTGCGGCCGGTGTCTGCCTCAGCCCATCAACTAAAGGTAAATACACAGCTCCTCAGATCCCCACACACAGCCCTACCCACCTCACACAAAGGGGGATGCAGTCTGCTGTAATGTGTAAAAAGGGGGACGCTGTCTGCTGTAATGTGTAAAAAGGGGGGTGCTGTCTGCCGTAATGTGTGAAAAAGGAGGACGCTGTCTGCCGTAGTGTGTGAAAAAGGGGGACGCTGTCTGCCGTACTGTGTGAAAAAGGGGGACGCTGTCTGCCGTAATGTGTAAAAGGGGGGATGCTGTCTGCCGTAATGTGTAAAAAGGGGGACGCTGTCTGCCGTAATGTGTAAAAAGGGGACACTGTCTGCCGTAATGTGTAAGAAGGGGACGCTGTCTGCAGCAATGTGTAAAAAGGGGACGCTGTCTGCCGTAATGTGTAAAAAAGGGGGATGCTGGCTGCTGTAATGTGTAAAAGGGGGACTGGCTGCCGTAATGTGTAAAAAGGGGGACTGTCTGCCGTAATGTGTAGAAGGGGCTCGAGCTGGTGTAGTGGCGCTACTGTGCAGCGTAATTTGAATAATGGAGACTACTGTGCACCGTAGTATGTATTGGTATTATTTTGTGGCCACACCCCTTCCCATGAAGCCACGCCCCTAAAAAATTTGCACGCTCATACGGCGCGCACTGCCCAGGTTTTACATGAGGGGGGCGCCAATGCCGTTTCTTGCACACAGCGCTAAAATGCCTAGTTACGGCACTGCCCCCTTTGCACATACAGTAGTGGCCCGTAGTAGTTGCAGAGGGGGTCAGATGAATAGTAATTTTTTTTAAGGGGGTGGCCATGCCTCTACATATTTTGCCACACCCCACCAGTACGTCAATCCATATTCGCTCTCCGCTGCCCTGACCCTGCCCCCTATTTAGGGCTGCTTCCAGAAATTTCCCAGGCTGGTTTTGTATCCCAATCCGCCCCTGTATATAATGAGTGGAATTAACTCCAGTGATACTGTGTTACTGCTTAATATATAACCTAAGAGAATGGATTACGATATATTCAGTAATAAGGTGCAGTCTGATACATAGATACATAAGTAGGAGCAAAAAAGGACAGTCAACAGATCATATGCAAGGTGGCACCATTAAAATAAATAAATGTAGGTATTCAATATAGACAATATAAGCATTAAAAGTGTCACCTAATTGTCTTGTGGGTCGGTGATGGAATCACCGACACCGGGATCCCGGGCGCCAGAATGCCAGCAGTGGGGCGAGTGCTAGAATGCCCCATGTGGGCTCGGAGGCTTATGGCGCTCACCACAGGCTCTATTCCCACTCTATGGGTGTTGTGGAAGCTAAGCAGTGTTGGGCTTGGTCAGTAGTTGGATGGGAGGCCTCCTAGGAATACCAAGTGTAATAGAGAATTGAAAAGCGGGATACTCTGTGCCTAAAGGCCCATATAGACGGCCCAATGCAGGAGAGATGTGTGCTGAGCGAACCGCTCAGCACACATCTCTCCCGCCGCTCAGCACAGCGCAATGTGTGCTGAGCGTGCGGGGGGAGACGGGGGGCACTTACTTCACCCAGCGGGTGAAGTGAGCGACCCGCTAGATTGGCCTGCATGCAGGCCAATCTAGCAGCAGCGACAGCGATGCGCGGGGCTGCGCATCACTATCGCTGTAGGGGGTACACACAGAGCGATAATGCTGAAATTCTAAGCAATCTAGTCAGATTGCTTAGAATATCGCTCCGTGAGTACCCATCTTAACACTGACAGCAGATTTGACTCTTATCTTCTTTCATACTACAATAGATACCTACCTGTGTGGGGTCTGACAATGTCTATAATATTTGTCCTATTAAAAACACGTTAAAGGTTAAAGAACACAGT
Organism: Pseudophryne corroboree; assembly: GCF_028390025.1. Classification (NCBI taxonomy): domain Eukaryota; kingdom Metazoa; phylum Chordata; class Amphibia; order Anura; family Myobatrachidae; genus Pseudophryne; species Pseudophryne corroboree. Next base: position 561,333,400 of record NC_086448.1, read on the forward strand.
ACGCAATTGGCGCAAAAAGTACCGCAAGGGTACGCCCTTAACTATACCTTAAGGAATGTACTTATACTGTAAACATTTGTGCAGTGATAATGTGTAGATGTAATGCAGTGTAACCTTGTTAGTTTAAAAGCTGTATGAGCGACTGTGACGCTCTGAGAACCTTTGTGCAATATAATAATCAATCAAATACCGGTCTTAGGTTCTAACACCTTAAATGAACGTTCTATTGCAAAAGAATAAACAAATACAAGTTATACACTACCAAAATAACATAGAATACCTAACCGAATCACTACACATAAAATACAATAAAAACACAATTACTTTTAAAAGGGGAAGGAGAGAGAGAATGGCTTATAACATTAAATAAGAGACAATATGGTTGCAGAGAAACTTACACATGTGAGAAACAATCGCTGCGCAGTTAGTCAATGCTGAGAATCTTTGTGGAGAGAATACTTGAGCTTACCCATACTGGCTGTCCCTATATACACAACCCTACAATACCGCATGGGACAGAAGCTAGACTCCATTTTGGGAAAACTCCCATGATTCCAAAGACTGCAACACATGGTTCAAAGGGGGAGGAGAAAACACCCAGCAGCAGCCATTTTCTACAAACCAACTAATCTTATTCCACATTCCAATCCAACTAATTATATTCCACATTCCAATCCAACTTCCTAGAACCATCTTATTCAATTTCACATTCCAAACAAACTCAGTATCTCAATAACCTGAGCATATGGTATGCTGGCTATGCTATATGAATCATCACAAGACCAGATCACAATGTAACCACACATATCAGCATGCCATTGCTACAAAACCCATATTCACAAGTAACTGCATGGCGGTATTCATGACTGACAAGATATATTATAACAAACCAGCACAATCTATTTTAAATCACCATAGGCAAACAAATACCACAAATGCTATGCTACAGGTTGTCTAATGTCCCAGCTACCATCACAGATTCCCAAACAAGTTACAATATCCTAATTAAACCAGCACCATTGACCTTAAAGCCATCTGTCTATATTTCCTTATCTAGCCATGTGAATTCAATACTTAGCCTTTCGCTTGGAGGTCAGTCCTGGGGATGAACCAGCCATGCTGCTGGGTGCTAGCTTAGTTCTGAGTGTAGCTACAGTACATCTGTCCTCTGAGATCACAAGCAACTGAACCCTGACCTCTTCTCTAGCCAGAAACTACTTTCCTGTTTTACTAGTTCCTGGGGGAGGGGTCTCTCTTGCACGATTCAGTTACTATTCTCTTATGTATATGCTGATCAGGTTCAGCCCTGAAAACTGCCAAAAGGGTTGGCTTGAGTTCCCTGTTCATTGTATCATTTATTGTTCTAACAAAGTGATTTTTAGCTTTTATACATATAATCATATCTATCCGCTGCAATGTCCCACAACTTCACAACAAGTATCAAATTAATCTACACACCAATCTGCTTGTTTCAATAGTAAACATGACGGGTTTATCTGGTTCGGTTCAAATAATACACATTCATGACATTAATTCATTAGCTAATTTTAAATCTCCATGATGTCTGGTGCTTGATATTATTATAATTATGTACTGTATGAAATAAGTGTCGAATCCATCTCTGTGCCATGTCCGTGTAAATGCGTGTGTTACCATATATTGCTGTGCTCGCTGCGCATATTTGCAAGTATAGCGACTTAAATGTGTGCAGTTTGTATGTTCTCTCTATGTAATATTTTTGACTTTGACAGGTCTTTTCCATTTGATGAATAGGGTAGCGCCCCCAAACGACTATAAGAACAAGGGTACCCATGTGGCAATCATCAGAAAGAACCACTGGGTAGAGTAGGGCATTCAAGAGAGCATTCAGCATTTGTAAACCCATCATTGACCCTTAGAGAGTCCCAATATAAAATAATTATATTCCTCTGTTGGCCCTAGGTATCACATGAATCTTGCAATACCCTAGATAAGGCAACTATGTGATCTTTTACATATCCAGGGACCACAGACCTTCTGTTTTTATTACTCGTATTGTTGTCTTTTAAGATACATTCACATTTATTTATAAAACTATTAATTAAAAGTTATGTTTTAATCTTTGATAAATATACCATTTGTTCATTTCTAAGCATGCACCCAACAAAGGGTCTTCTTTCTCTCCTGTTATTGTAACCAATATGTACACTGCCTGACAAATAGTCACACAACTACAACTCATGCTGAATTAGGCCCAATAAACGCTAAGGGGACCCATCATTTGAAACAGGTGACCCCCTCCTTCGACTTTGTGAGTTTTTCATAGTTCAGGTTTTTTTTTTAACAATAATCTCCAAGGTGGTAAAGTTTGAAAGAAGGAACTCCCCTCTTTCAAACAAGGGTGCTCTCATCTTTGTAGGTGCTGGGATTGGGGAGCTACAGGGACTTAAAGTCTCTTCCCCAGCATTTCTCGATCTGGCCCGGCAACTGCCATGAGTCCCCACCAGTCGGTAGGACTGGTGAGGGAAAGGTAAACTTTTTTTTGTAGTGGGGGAGGGGGGGGGGGGGATTAACTGTGTGGGATATATAGTGGGGGCACTGTGTAGCATTATCTAAAAATATAAAGTCTTCTGTAGAAACAGGGTATAATTTGTGTGGCTACTGCTTTAAAAAATCACTGATATTGGAATATGACAAGAACAAATATGAAAATATTACCTCAGTACCTCAATACTCCACACTACCTGTTCTTCTGGGAGGTTTCATGCCCTATCCCAAGATGGCCACCAAGCTCCCAACTGAGCATGTGCAGGGACCATGTCTTGACTGTGTAAAACTGTGTTAGAGCATCACTGTGAAAGAGTCATGTCTTCCACTTAGCTACAGAAAGACCTGCAATTACATGCAATCCACAATGATCCAGTCTTCCTACATAATTTACAACAGGTTAACACTCAGCAGTGAAGGAGTTGTCTTCACATGTGATCATCACATCACTTCATGTGTGCTGTTACTGAATCAGATAGGTCAATTAAGGTGACTTACAGCATAGAGAACGGTGTGAGAAAAGTAATTCTGCTATTGCTTTAGCTAAACTCTTAGTGCAGTGGTCTACACTACATGTCAGGCTTGCCTGATCCTCATAAATCTATGTGAATCATGGCATATATACAGAGAGATGCATAGCAAGAAGTAAAATGGCTCGTTTCCCAAGCCCTAGTTCTATCAGTTATACTCGCAGACACTCTCACTGCTTCAGGTGCGGGCAGTAAGATAAGAGGTCGGGTACACCACAGTGTTAGGTGCAATAGATCCATCAGAAACAGACTTTCTTTGCCCATACAAATGACTCACAATTGCATGGAGGTTCTGACAGATGCCTGTGACAATTGCACTAGTCAGGATGGATCCGTGTGATCCCTTTGTAACCACCCAATTCAGATCCTGATACATCCTATTTCACAGAAAGACAGATCCAGATAATTTACATCCAATTGGATTGGTCATGAAGCATACAGTATGCAGAAATAGGTAAGTCACTTTTGCGCATGCTCTGTACGCAAAGACTCATCATATGCGTCTGTGAAGAGAGATCAGCGTGACTCAGACTCAGACCCTATTAATCAATTTCAATAACCCCTGAAAGTTTGTTTCATTGTCTGATTGAGTTCTATATTGTAATTACATGGGTAATCTGTTTTGGGAATGAGAAAGCCATGGGACTAGTGAATTTGGACACCTTTTATTTTATTGCAATACCAAATGCTGTTAATATTCTGTCTTTTGTCAGTGCTTAGAGCTGCAACATGTCTAACTTGTCAAACTGCACATTAAACCTTAGCAATACAGGGAATGCATTATGAGTGTAGGCGGTAAATTGTTCATATACTTCATAAGTGTCTTTTATGCATTACAGTAAGCAAAACGTTGCCTTTTTTATATTCAGTACTTAGCTAAAGATTTCCTTCAACTGAATATACAGTACGTCATATACAGTATACATTGAATTTATCATAAACACTCACTGTGAATCAAATTCTGCTTTATGTTTTCATCTTATCTCCAAAACAACTGTAGCAAATGACGTGTTTTATTATCAATCTAATATTCCTCATAAAATGTATTATATGTATTAATTCTAATACAATGGCATATTTCTGGTGTCTAAATTCCAATAATTGCTACATAACATGTATAAGTCTACTTGACTTCAGCTCTTAAAATACATGCTGTTCCACAGTAACACGTGACATAATTTCTATGACAACCAGAAGTTTTGGGTGAGAACATGAAAGTACTCCAACATTCCTATTAAAGATACACACACCTCTACACTACAATGTAATTGAATACTGAAAGATGTCTATGTTTGCACTGCAGGCACATTGAAGGGGGTTGGTGTACTCTTTACCCGGGCTTGTTGGAGGTGGCCAGTGGGGTGAGGGGGGGATGAGGGGGTAGAGAGTGAGATAGAGAATCTCCTCTTACCCCTGATTGATATGCCTGCTGCATCTGCGTCGCTGTACAGTAACCAGCGTTGGTGGGCAGCTGTCTTCCCCCTACCCCCCCCCCCCCCTGCCTGCCCTGATATGTCCCTGGCCTTTTTTATTGGGAGGAGGTGTGGTCACACATCTACAATTTGGCCGCCACCCCCCTTCCAGTACCTTGGCCATCTCTGTTCTCAATTGCGCTGTATAGGAGGCATGCCTAATTACAACAGAATACATCCGCCATTTTGTAGAACGGTCTCGGACGCCGCTCCGCTCCATCCACAAAATGCCACTGCAGGTCAATCGTGCTGTGGCCAAGGGGGTACTGCGAGCGATCACAGAACTAGTCATGCGCATGTGCAGTTCCCCACCACGGTTTAGTATGTAAACCATCAGATTTATGTACTAACCTGAATCAGGCCAGTGTGCATTAATGTATTGATATTATTGCCTCCCAAACACAAGTGCTGTTGAATTTTTACATTCCATATACATTTTTTTTTATAGATATGTGTTCTACATACTATAATACGCAAATAAACAAGTCACATAATGTATAACATACAGTAGAATAGTTTACATGCTAGTAAACTCTTCCCATTGTGTATACATAAATGTTAGTATTGCATTGCTTTAATGCTAATATTGATTAAAACAAAATAATCAAATGTCATTTAGATGATATTGATCCTGTCATGTCCAGGTAGGAAATAAAGGATAAAAAAGCGCCAAAAGACAGGTATTTAAGTTGTGCAAAATTATGCTGTTTAAATCTATAATTAGGATGACTATGATAAATAAATCTGATAAATGATACTTGACTGTATTAAACTGCAATAAATGTATATTTTGTTTAGAAAAAAAAATCAGATAAGCTTTTGATTTGGCTTTATAAAAATATTATCTTATATTCATTATTTTGATGCTCCTTGAGATTTAAAAAAATACGAGGATTATCTAAAAAGTAGAGAACATTTGCACTACGCATGTCAATCACCCTACCCAAATTATGGTCAGATAGTCTACCCATCCTGTTTCCTAAGTGCTCTGTTAGTGGCATGCTGTTATGGTTGTTTTTAGAGATGTTGTTCATTGTTAAAATAAACCCTACGGCACAAAATCCCTACGACTGTGATGTGCGAAGTGTTACTTAATTCTTCAATGTGAAGAAAGTGAGACCTGCAGAAATAGATCTCCAATTAAGGTAGGTATATGGTGATACCTCTGCCTCTAAACTTCTCTACCTCACATCATTGTTTGGTCTCTCCCAGTGGACCTCCACTCCCTCCCATGTGAGTGTGACCAGGGCCGTTTCTAGCCAATTTGGCTCTCAGTGCGAGATTTAAAAATGTGCCCCCCCCCCCCCCCATTCACATAAGAAAAAATGCGCCCCCCCCCATAGATATAAAGAGGAAAAGTATGTGCGCGCCTTTAAGGGGGCATGGACTCGTTAAAATGGGCGTGGTTTTGTTAAGATGGGCGTGGCCTCATCTGATCTCATCATCACGGCCACCACAGGATAAAAAGAAAAAAGAAAGTCCTCATTTTACACATTACAGCAGGCAAGTGTCCCTATTTTACACAGCACGGTAGGCAAGTGTCCCCATTTTACACATTGCGGCAGGCACGTGCCCCCATTTTACACATTGCGGCAGGAAAGTGTCCCCATTTTACACATTGCGGCAGGCACGTGCCCCCATTTTACACAGTACGGCAGACAAGTGTCCCCATTTTACACATTGCGGCAGGAAAGTGTCCCCATTTTACACATTGCGGCAGAAAAGTGTCCCCATTTTACACATTGCGGCAGGCACGTGCCCCCATTTTACACAGCATGACAGGCAAGTGTCCCCATTTTACACATTGCGGCAGGCACGTGCCCCCATTTTACACATTCCGGCAGGCAAGTGTCCCCATTTTACACATTCCGGCAGGCAAGTGTCCCCATTTTACACATTACGGCAGGCAAGTGTCCCCATTTTACACATTACGGCAGGCAAGTGTCCCCATTTTACACATTGCGGCAGACAGGTGTCTCCATTTTACACGATCCGGCAGGCAAGTGTCCCCATTTTACACATTCCGGCAGACAGGTGTCCCCATTTTACACAGTATGGCAGGTGGTGGGGGGGGGGGAGGGAGAGAGAGAGAGGGAGAGGGGCTGACTTACATTTGAAGCGGTTCTTCCCACTCTTCAGCCGCCTCTCCCTCGTCTGCGCAGCGCTGGGCGGCTTGGCTCCCCCTTCTCCCTCATCCCGAGTGCCCAGCTCGGGGGGCGGGGTTTCGCGGAATGACGCGATTGCGTCGTGACGTCACGACGCAAACGCGTCATTCCGCGAAACCCCGCCCCCCGAGCTGGGCACTCGAGAGGGGAGGGGGTTTGAAAGTGCTCAGCAAGTGCTGCGGCGGGTGCCCCGTGCGGTTGCACGGCTCGCCCGCCGCAAGAAACGGCACTGAGTGTGACACTCACTTGATCTGGTCTTCACCCACCGTTGAAATTTCTGACTACACAAATTCCCCATTCCCGCTCTCTGACCATCATTCTCTCTTTTAATTTATCTCTCTCTCCTTTCCCACCTCTGTCTCCTAAGGTTGTTATTGTACAGTATACCTAAGTGTAACTCTGTCTCTGCTTCAGGGTGCGCAAATAGGGTTCAGCTGATGCTGCTTTCTCAGGATTGTCATATAAGATGTACTATAGTGCTTGATAATTATGACTCCTAAAATTATCAAATCAGGCGATCTGATATAAGGCACAAAATAAAGCTATTGGTCACCCAATTTATATAATAGAATTGATATACTGATATCTATATACTTATAGCTGCTCCCACATGAGTATTCTGCGATACTCAGATACAAAGTAATTGTGAAACATGCAATATCACAAGAGAGCACTAGCGCTCTCTTGTGATATTGCATGTTTCCAGAGCTGGCGCTTCCACTAGGCAGCTTTAGGCAGCTGCCTATGAGCGCAGGGAACGTAGGGGGCGGCACGCTGAGGCTGCCAGGAGCCCTGGTCCCCCTCCCTGTAGCCCCCATGCAATACAACAGCAGCAGCAGCAGGACACCCGGCGGCATGGACACACTACTAGTAGCAGCGCTGCGGGGGTAGTCCTGCAACGCTGCAAAACCGAGTGATAGGAAACTGATGCTTTTTGGCCATTCCAGGCCACTGTACCCTACCCAGTGTCCACCACTGAGTGATTTTGTTTAAGTCACCACCTCTCTGCAGAAGATATGCAGTGGCAGCAGAGAGGTGGTTTCCCCCTCAGCCAGTCCCGTCACCGTGTCACTTCTCTGCCTGCCGGAGCCGGCTCCATAGACTGCTGCTTTGTGTGTGGTTTTTTTAAGGGGGCTTGGCCACATGTCCGTGATTAGGCCACGCCCCCGACTTTGCCAGTTCTCCCCGTGGTCTGTCTGTGGCTCTGCCTGGCCTGCCTGCTCTTTAGGAGAATGGCTTCTGTGAACAGAGCTGGAGCTGGAGGTAACTACTGTGATAGTGGGTGTGTGCCTCCAATATGAGTGTGTGTGGGCCTCTGTCCCAGAGTGTCAGTGTGTGTGTGTGTCTCCGTATCAGTGTGTGTTTCTCAGTATGAGTGTCAGTGTGTGTTTGTGTTTGTCTCAGTATGAGTGTCAGAGTGTGTCTCAGTATCAGTGTGTGTGTCTCAGTATCAGTGTGTGTGTGCCTCTGCCTCAGTATGGGTGTCAGTTAGAGATGAGCGCCGGAAATTTTTCGGGTTTTGTGTTTTGGTTTTGGGTTCGGTTCTGCGGCCGTGTTTTGGGTTCGACCGCGTTTTGGCAAAACCTCACCGAATTTTTTTTGTCGGATTCGGGTGTGTTTTGGATTCGGGTGTTTTTTTTTAAAAAACACTAAAAAACAGCTTAAATCATAGAATTTGGGGGTAATTTTGATCCCAAAGTATTATTAACCTCAAAAACCATAATTTACACTCATTTTCAGTCTATTCTGAATACCTCACACCTCACAATATTATTTTTAGTCCTAAAATTTGCACCTAGGTCGCTGGATGACTAAGCTAAGCGACCCTAGTGGCCGACACAAACACCGGGCCCATCTAGGAGTGTCACTGCAGTGTCACGCAGGATGTCCCTTCCAAAAAACCCTCCCCAAACAGCACATGACGCAAAGAAAAAAAGAGGCGCAATGAGGTAGCTGTGTGAGTAAGATAAGCGACCCTAGTGGCCGACACAAACACCGGGCCCATCTAGGAGTGTCACTGCAGTGTCACGCAGGATGTCCCTTCCAAAAAACCCTCCCCAAACAGCACATGACGCAAAGAAAAAAAGAGGCGCAATGAGGTAGCTGTGTGAGTAAGATAAGCGACCCTAGTGGCCGACACAAACACCGGGCCCATCTAGGAGTATCACTGCAGTGTCACGCAGGATGTCCCTTCCAAAAAACCCTCCCCAAACAGCACATGACGCAAAGAAAAAAAGAGGCGCAATGAGGTAGCTGTGTGAGTAAGATAAGCGACCCTAGTGGCCGACACAAACACCGGGCCCATCTAGGAGTGTCACTGCAGTGTCACGCAGGATGTCCCTTCCAAAAAACCCTCCCCAAACAGCACATGACGCAAAGAAAAATTAAAGAAAAAAGAGGTGCAAGATGGAATTGTCCTTGGGCCCTCCCACCCACCCTTATGTTGTATAAACAGGACATGCACACTTTAACCAACCCATCATTTCAGTGACAGGGTCTGCCACACGACTGTGACTGAAATGACGGGTTGGTTTGGACCCCCACCAAAAAAGAAGCAATTAATCTCTCCTTGCACAAACTGGCTCTACAGAGGCAAGATGTCCACCTCATCATCATCCTCCGATATATCACCGTGTACATCCCCCTCCTCACAGATTATCAATTCGTCCCCACTGGAATCCACCATCTCAGCTCCCTGTGTACTTTGTGGAGGCAATTGCTGCTGGTCAATGTCTCCACGGAGGAATTGATTATAATTCATTTCAATGAACATCATCTTCTCCACATTTTCTGGATGTAACCTCGTACGCCGATTGCTGACAAGGTGAGCGGCGGCACTAAACACTCTTTCGGAGTACACACTTGTGGGAGGGCAACTTAGGTAGAATAAAGCCAGTTTGTGCAAGGGCCTCCAAATTGCCTCTTTTTCCTGCCAGTATAAGTACGGACTGTGTGACGTGCCTACTTGGATGCGGTCACTCATATAATCCTCCACCATTCTTTCAATGGTGAGAGAATCATATGCAGTGACAGTAGACGACATGTCCGTAATCGTTGTCAGGTCCTTCAGTCCGGACCAGATGTCAGCATCAGCAGTCGCTCCAGACTGCCCTGCATCACCGCCAGCGGATGGGCTCGGAATTCTGAGCCTTTTCCTCGCACCCCCAGTTGCGGGAGAATGTGAAGGAGGAGATGTTGACAGGTCGCGTTCCGCTTGACTTGACAATTTTCTCACCAGCAGGTCTTTCAACCCCAGCAGACTTGTGTCTGCCGGAAAGAGAGATCCAAGGTAGGCTTTAAATCTAGGATCGAGCACGGTGGCCAAAATGTAGTGCTCTGATTTCAACAGATTGACCACCCGTGAATCCTTGTTAAGCGAATTAAGGGCTCCATCCACAAGTCCCACATGCCTAGCGGAATCGCTCCGTGTTAGCTCCTCCTTCAATGTCTCCAGCTTCTTCTGCAAAAGCCTGATGAGGGGAATGACCTGACTCAGGCTGGCAGTGTCTGAACTGACTTCACGTGTGGCAAGTTCAAAGGGCATCAGAACCTTGCACAACGTTGAAATCATTCTCCACTGCGCTTGAGACAGGTGCATTCCACCTCCTATATCGTGCTCAATTGTATAGGCTTGAATGGCCTTTTGCTGCTCCTCCAACCTCTGAAGCATATAGAGGGTTGAATTCCACCTCGTTACCACTTCTTGCTTCAGATGATGGCAGGGCAGGTTCAGTAGTTTTTGGTGGTGCTCCAGTCTTCTGTACGTGGTGCCTGTACGCCGAAAGTGTCCCGCAATTCTTCTGGCCACCGACAGCATCTCTTGCACGCCCCTGTCGTTTTTTAAAAAATTCTGCACCACCAAATTCAAGGTATGTGCAAAACATGGGACGTGCTGGAATTTGCCCATATTTAATGCACACACAATATTGCTGGCGTTGTCCGATGCCACAAATCCACAGGAGAGTCCAATTGGGGTAAGCCATTCCGCGATGATCTTCCTCAGTTGCCGTAAGAGGTTTTCAGCTGTGTGCGTATTCTGGAAAGCGGTGATACAAAGCGTAGCCTGCCTAGGAAAGAGTTGGCGTTTGCGAGATGCTGCTACTGGTGCCGCCGCTGCTGTTCTTGCGGCGGGAGTCCATACATCTACCCAGTGGGCTGTCACAGTCATATAGTCCTGACCCTGCCCTGCTCCACTTGTCCACATGTCCGTGGTTAAGTGGACATTGGGTACAACTGCATTTTTTAGGACACTGGTGAGTCTTTTTCTGACGTCCGTGTACATTCTCGGTATCGCCTGCCTAGAGAAGTGGAACCTAGATGGTATTTGGTAACGGGGGCACACTGCCTCAATAAATTGTCTAGTTCCCTGTGAACTAACGGCGGATACCGGACGCACGTCTAACACCAACATAGTTGTCAAGGCTTCAGTTATCCGCTTTGCAGCAGGATGACTGCTGTGATATTTCATCTTCCTCGCAAAGGACTGTTGGACAGTCAATTGCTTACTGGAAGTAGTACAAGTGGGCTTACGACTTCCCCTCTGGGATGACCATCGACTCCCAGCAGCAACAACAGCAGCGCCAGCAGCAGTAGGCGTTACACGCAAGTATGCATCGGAGGAATCCCAGGCAGGAGAGGACTCATCAGAATTGCCAGTGACATGGCCTGCAGGACTATTGGCATTCCTGGGGAAGGAGGAAATTGACACTGAGGGAGTTGGTGGGGTGGTTTGCGTGAGCTTGGTTACAAGAGGAAGGTATTTACTGGTCAGTGGACTGCTTCCGCTGTCGCCCAAAGTTTTTGAACTTGTCACTGACTTATTATGAATGCGCTGCAGGTGACGTATAAGGGAGGATGTTCCGAGGTGGTTAACGTCCTTACCCCTACTTATTACAGCTTGACAAAGGCAACACACGGCTTGACACCTGTTGTCCGCTTTTCTGTTGAAATACCTCCACACTGAAGAGCTGATTTTTTTGGTATTTTCACCAGGCATGTCAACGGCCATATTCCTCCCACGGACAACAGGTGTCTCCCCGGGTGCCTGACTTAAACAAACCACCTCACCATCAGAATCCTCCTGGTCAATTTCCTCCCCAGCGCCAGCAACACCCATATCCTCCTCATCCTGGTGTACTTCAACACTGACATCTTCAATCTGACTATCAGGAACTGGACTGCGGGTGCTCCTTCCAGCACTTGCAGGGGGCGTGCAAATGGTGGAAGGCGCATGCTCTTCACGTCCAGTGTTGGGAAGGTCAGGCATCGCAACCGACACAATTGGACTCTCCTTGTGGATTTGGGATTTCGAAGAACGCACAGTTCTTTGCGGTGCTTTTGCCAGCTTGAGTCTTTTCAGTTTTCTAGCGAGAGGCTGAGTGCTTCCATCCTCATGTGAAGCTGAACCACTAGCCATGAACATAGGCCAGGGCCTCAGCCGTTCCTTGCCACTCCGTGTGGTAAATGGCATATTGGCAAGTTTACGCTTTTCCTCCGACAATTTTATTTTAGGTTTTGGAGTCCTTTTTTTACTGATATTTGGTGTTTTGGATTTGACATGCTCTGTACTATGACATTGGGCATCGGCCTTGGCAGACGACGTTGCTGGCATTTCATCGTCTCGGCCATGACTAGTGGCAGCAGCTTCAGCACGAGGTGGAAGTGGATCTTGATCTTTCCCTAATTTTGGAACCTCAACATTTTTGTTCTCCATATTTTAATAGGCACAACTAAAAGGCACCTCAGGTAAACAATGGAGATGGATGGATACTAGTATACTTATGGATGGACTGCCGAGTGCTGACACAGAGGTAGCTACAGCCGTGGACTAACGTACTGTGTCTGCTGCTAATATAGACTGGATGATTGATAATGAGATGAAATCAATATATATATGTATGTATATATAATATCACTAGTACTGCAGCCGGACAGGTAGATAATATATTTATTAGGTAATGATGACTGATGACGGACCTGCTGGACACTGTTAGCTCAGCAGCACCGCAGACTGCTACAGTAAGCTACTATACTATAGTAGTATGTACAAAGAAGAAAGAAAAAAAAAAAACACGGGTAGGTGGTATACAATTATGGATGGACTGCCGAGTGCCGACACAGAGGTAGCTACAGCCGTGGACTAACGTACTGTGTCTGCTGCTAATATAGACTGGATGATTGATAATTAGATGAAATCAATATATATATGTATGTATATATAATATCACTAGTACTGCAGCCGGACAGGTAGATAATATATTTATTAGGTAATGATGACTGATGACGGACCTGCTGGACACTGTCAGCTCAGCAGCACCGCAGACTGCTACAGTAAGCTACTATACTATAGTAGTATGTACAAAGAAGAAAGAAAAAAAAAACCACGGGTAGGTGGTATACAATTATGGATGGACTGCTGAGTGCCGACACAGAGGTAGCTACAGCCGTGGACTAACGTACTGTGTCTGCTGCTAATATAGACTGGATGATTGATAATGAGATGAAATCAATATATATATGTATGTATATATAATATCACTAGTACTGCAGCCGGACAGGTAGATAATATATTTATTAGGTAATGATGACTGATGATGGACCTGCTGGACACTGTCAGCTCAGCAGCACCGCAGACTGCTACAGTAAGCTACTATACTCTATAGTAGTATGTACAAAGAAGAAAAAAAAAAAAAAACCACGGGTAGGTGGTATACAATTATGGATGGACTGCCGAGTGCCGACACAGAGGTAGCTACAGCCGTGGACTAACGTACTGTGTCTGCTGCTAATATAGACTGGATGATTGATAATGAGATGAAATCAATATATATATGTATGTATATATAATATCACTAGTACTGCAGCCGGACAGGTAGATAATATATTTATTAGGTAATGATGACTGATGACGGACCTGCTGGACACTGTCAGCTCAGCAGCACCGCAGACTGCTACAGTAAGCTACTATACTATAGTAGTATGTACAAAGAAGAAAGAAAAAAAAAAACCACGGGTAGGTGGTATACAATTATGGATGGACTGCTGAGTGCCGACACAGAGGTAGCTACAGCCGTGGACTAACGTACTGTGTCTGCTGCTAATATAGACTGGATGATTGATAATGAGATGAAATCAATATATATATGTATGTATATATAATATCACTAGTACTGCAGCCGGACAGGTAGATAATATATTTATTAGGTAATGATGACTGATGACGGACCTGCTGGACACTGTCAGCTCAGCAGCACCGCAGACTGCTACAGTAAGCTACTATACTCTATAGTAGTATGTACAAAGAAGAAAGAAAAAAAAAAAACCACGGGTAGGTGGTATACAATTATGGATGGACTGCCGAGTGCCGATACAGAGGTAGCTACAGCCGTGGACTAACGTACTGTGTTTGCTGCTAATATAGAGTCTAGACTGGATGATAAATTATTGATAATGAGATGAAATCAATATAATATCACTAGTACTGCAGCCGGACAGGTACTATATATATTTATTATGTAATGACTGATGACGGACCTGCTGGACACTGTCAGGTCAGCACAGCACCGCAGACTGCTACAGTAAGCTACTATAGTAGTATGTATAAAGAAGAATGAAAAAAAAAAACCACGGGTAGGTGGTATACAATATTATATATATATATATATTATATACAATTATATATATATATATATATATATATATATATATTAAACTGGTGGTGATTGATTATTAAACTGGTGGTCACTTCAGGACAGGTCACGTTGCAACTTGCAACTAGTACTCCGAGGACTAAGCAGACAATCACAAAATATATTATTATACTGGTGGTCAGTGTGGTCACAACAATGGCAGTGTGGCACTGACTCTGGCAGCAAAAGTGTGCACTGTACGTTATATGTACTCCTGAGTCCTGCTCTCAGACTCTAACTGCTCCCCACTGTCAGTGTCTCCCCCACAAGTCAGATAATACACTTACAGTCACACTATCTAATCTATAAATATCACTTCAGCAAGTAGTATAGTAGTATACAGTAGTACTCCTCCTAATAATGCTCCCCGAAAATACTGTGTCTCTCTCTTCTCTAAACGGAGAGGACGCCAGCCACGTCCTCTCCCTATGACTCTCAATGCACGTGTGAAAATGGCGGCGACGCGCGGCTCCTTATATAGAATCCGAGTCTCGCGATAGAATCCGAGCCTCGCGAGAATCCGACAGCGTGATGATGACGTTCGGGCGCGCTCGGGTTAGCCGAGCAAGGCGGGAAGATCCGAGCCTGCTCGGACCCGTGTAAAAAACCTGAAGTTCGGGCGGGTTCGGATTCAGAGGAACCGAACCCGCTCATCTCTAGTGTCAGTGTGTGTGTGTTTGCAGAGCCGGCCATAGACATAGTCAAACACACAGTGTGTGTGTGTGTCTCCGTATCAGTGTGTGTTTCTCAGTATGAGTGTCAGTGTGTGTTTGTGTTTGTCTCAGTATGAGTGTCAGAGTGTGTCTCAGTATCAGTGTGTGTGTCTCAGTATCAGTGTGTGTGTGTGCCTCTGCCTCAGTATGGGTGTCAGTGTGTGTGTGTTTGCAGAGCCGGCCATAGACATAGGCAAACTAGGCAATTGCCTAGGGCATTTGATATGCCTAGGGGCATCATCAGCTTCTGCTGATTAAAATGATATGCGGCATGCCTATATTCTGTATGTAGCATTTCATATGCAGATACAGCCACAGTCTCACACAGTATATAGGCATGCTGCATATCATTTTAATCAGCAGAAGCTGCTTGTGCATCCTAGCCACATAACAATGCAAATAAGATGCATTTTCAGTAAAAAAATGTGCCCGACGTTAGCATTGATGCAAGATTTGTGAGGGCACATCTGTATCCAAGCAGAGGCAGAGGTCACAGTGTTAGTAGCAGTGTGAGTGCTGTGTGCATGTGAGTGGGTTGGTTGTGCAGTAGTGTTCGGAATATGTGTAAGGAGCATTATGTGTGTCATGTAAAAATGCATTAATAATGTGCAACATATGTGGAAAGGGCCACTATGTGTGTCATTATGTGTATAAGTGCATTAATAATGTGCGGCATATGTGTAACAGGGTACTACTGTATGTGTGTCATTATGTGTATAGGGGCACTAATAATGTGCAGCAAATGTGTAGGGGGCACTATGTGTGTCATTATGTGTATAAGGGCATTAATAATGTGCGGCATATGTGTAAGGGACATTATGTGTAAAAGGGCATTAATAAAGGTTGTCATAATGTGTAAGGTGCATTATGTTTATAAGGACATTAATGTGTCTCATATGTGTAAGGGGCATTACTGTGTGGAATTGTGTATAAATGCATTACTAATGTGTGGCATTATGTGTATAAGGTGCTCTACTATGTGGCGTTGCATATAGAAAGGGCACTACTGTGTCGTCTAATGTGAATAAAGAGCAATAAGGTGTGGTGTAATGTGAATAAGGAGCAATTCAGTGTGATGTAATGTGAATAAGGGGCTCTACTGTGAGGAGTAATGTTTATAAGGAATAGTGATACTACTGTGGGATGTAATAGGAATTATGGACACTATCGCAAGATAACATGTGAATAAAGTTGCAGTACTGTGTGGCGTAATTGGAATTGGGGTTACTATTGTGTGGCCATGCCCCTTCCCAGCAAGTAGATACCCCTTTTTGGGTTGTGCGTCAAATGTGCGAACTGTTCCAATTTAAAATATAGGGGGTACAAGGACTGCTACGGGTGAGGGGTGATGGTGCTGGGAAAGAGGTGCAAGGTCAGAGGCAGAACCAGCGGTGGTGCTAGGGGGCACCAGACAAAATCTTGCCTAGGGCATCATATTGGTTAGGGCCGGCTCTGTGTGTTTGTGTGTGTCTCAGTATCAGTGTGTGTGTCTCAGTATGAGTGTCAGTGTGTGTGCTTGTGTGTATCTCAGTATGAGTGTCAGAGTGTGTCTCAGTACCAGTGTGTGTGTGTGTGTTTGTGTATGTCTCAGTATCAGTGTGTGTGTCTCAGTATGAGTGTCAGTGTGTGTGTACCTCAGTATGAGTGTCAGAGTGTGTCTCAGTATCAGTGTGTGTTTCTCAGTATCAGTGTGTGTGCGTGCCTCTGCCTCAGTATGAGTGTCAGTGTGTGTTTGTGCATGTCTCAGTATCAGTGTGTGTTTCTCAGTATGAGTGTGTGTATGTCTCAGTATCAGTGTGTGTGTGTGCCTCTTTCTCAGTATGAGTGTCAGTGTGTGTGTACCTCAGTATGAGTGTCAGAGTGTGTTTCTCAGTATCAGTGTGTGTGTGTGCCTCTGCCACAGTATGAGTGTCAGTGTGTGTTTGTGTGTGTCTCAGTATCAGTGTGTGTTTCTCAGTATGAGTGTGTGTATGTCTCAGTATCAGTGTGTGTGTGCCTCTGTCTCAGTATGAGTGTCAGTGTGATTGTGTGTCTCAGTATCAGTGTGTGTGTCTGTGCCTCAGTATGCGATTCAGTGTTTGTGTGTGTCTCAGTATGAGTGTCAGTGTGTGTCTCAGTATCAGTGTGTGTTTCTCAGTATCAGTGTGTGTGTGTGCCTCTGCCTCAGTATGAGTGTCAGTGTGTGTTTGTGTGTGTCTCAGTATCAGTGTGTGTTTCTCAGTATGAGTGTGTGTGTTTCTCAGTATCAGTGTGTGTTTCTCAGTATCAGTGTGTGTGTGTGCCTCTGCCTCAGTATGAGTGTCAGTGTGTGTTTGTGTGTGTCTCAGTATCAGTGTGTGTTTCTCAGTATGAGTGTGTGTGTTTCTCAGTATCAGTGTGTGTGTGCCTCTGTCTCAGTATGAGTGTCAGTGTGTGTGTGTGTCTCAGTATCAGTGTGTGTGTGTGTCTGTGCCTCAGTATGCGATTCAGTGTTTGTGTGTGTCTCAGTATGAGTGTCAGTGTGTGTGTGTCTCAGTATGAGTGTGTGTGTGTCTGCCTCAGTATGAGTGTCAGTGTGTGTGTATGCATCTGCCTCAGTATGAGTGTCAGTGTTGTGTGCCTCAGTATGAGTGTGTGTGCATCTGCCTCAGTATGAATGTTAGTGTGTGTGTCTCAGTATGAGTGTGTGCCTCAGTATAAGTGTGTGTGTGCCGCTGCCTCAGTATGTGTCCCTCTGCCTCAGTATGAGTGTGTGCCTCTGCCTCAGTATGAGTGTGTGTGCCTCTGCCTCAGTATGTGTGTGTGCCTCAGTATGAATGTGTGCCTCTGCCTCAGTATGAGTCTGTGTGTGCCTCTGCCTCAGAGTGAGTGTCATTGTGAGTGTGTGTGTGTGTGTGTGTGTGTGTCTGCCTCAATGTGTGTTTTATTCACCCTGTGGAGGCCAAAGTGTTTTTTTATTTTTTCCCTGAAAGGGGCAAATGTGTTTGCTGTTATTTATTCCTGTGGTGGCCAATGTTTTTTTTTTTTTTTTTTTTTTGGGGGGGGGGGGGGGGGGGGGTATGGGAATGGAGGCTGAAGTTTTGCCTAGGGTGCCAAGAACCCTTGCACTGGCCCTGCATGTTTCTCATACGTCCTAGAGGTTGCTGGGGACTCCAAAAGGACCATGGGGTATAGACGGATCCGCAGGAGCTTAGGCACACTGTAAAGACTTAAACTGGGTGTGAACTGGCTCCTCCCTCTATGCCCCTCCTCCAGACCTCAGTTAGACTTTGTGCCCAGGAGTGATGGGTCACAAACTAGGGGAGCTCTCCTGAATTTCTCTGAAAGACTTTAGGTTAGGTTTCTTATTTTCAGGCAGACCTGCTGGCTACAGGCTCCCTGCAGCGTGGGAGTGAGGGGAGAGAAGCAGGACCTACTTCTTCTTAGTTCAAGGGCTCTGCTTCTCGGCTCCCGACCATTAGCTCCAGAGGGTTCGATCACTTGGTGCGCCTAGCTGCTTGTTCCCGGAGCCATGCCGTCACCCCCCTCACAGAAGCCAGAAGAAAGGGATAAAATGCAATGGCTGACAGCAGCATCAGTCAGAAATTTTAGTCAAATCATCATGCATAGGACACCACAAATAGGTTGAACTCGATGGACAATTGTCTTTTTTCAACCTCAGATACTATGTTACTGTGTTACTATGTAAAGAAGCCGGGTGAGTATGAGAAGAAAAGAAGACTTCAGTGACGGCAGAAGACTTCAGTAATGGAGGTAACAGATCATGCTACACTCCATGCTCCCACACACCAACGCACTCACAGGGTGCAGGGCGCTGGGAGGGGAGTGTCCTGGGCAGCATATTACTGATTTCTTTTTCAGACTGGCATAAAAGCGTTTCAGTGCCGAGGCACTGTGTCTCAGACCCCCGCCAGCATTTCTCAGCGCGCTGCGCGCCATTATTCCCCCGCAGCCAACTTCCACGGGTGCAGGGCGCTGGGGAGGAGCGCCCTGGGCAGCAGTTTACAGTTTGATTTGGGGACTGTGAAGGATTACTCGGGCAATACCGGGGCTCCGGGGACCGGGCCCCCGCCACCATGTACAGCGCACTGCGTGCCTTTTCTCCTCCGCCGCCAGGCTCCCGCGGGTGCAGGGCGCTGGGGGGAGCGCCCTGGGCAACATATTAGGGTGTTTTGTGATTTAAACTGGCGGGGCCGGGGCTCCGTGTCCTGGACCGCCGCCAGCATATTGTAGCGCGATGCGCGCCATTTCTCCCCGCCGCTTGCTGCCTTCTTACTCTAGGTGAAGTTATGTTATAACAGGATCAGGGCGTGTATCATGACTTACCATGGCTGCGTCGGACGGCGGAGCGGTTGAATACCATACCCTAAGCCGGAAGGGTGTTCCCAGTGAAGTCGGTTTCCTTAATTCTTCAGGCTGGGAAAGAACTAACGGCACAGCGTGACCACCGTAGTTGGAGTGATTATGTGTTTCGGTGTGTATCCACGAAGGCTCTTATGGAAGACTTTCAGCTAGGTCGGGCTTATCCATACTTTACAAGCCGGTGTGGATGCAATCTTACTAAGTTTCTTTACAAAATTTCTCTCTTGGAAAGTGGTCAAGCTATTGGCAGGGCGAGTGTCGTACGTGGTGGTGTTGTCTCACAGTAGCCTTGTTTGATCTTTCAGGCGGATAGAGAGAAATTGAGTATTTGGTTGGTAGTTCTACCAAGATTGATTTCTGTGTTTCGCAGAAATCGGCCCTTTTTGATGCCGGTGGTTATTTAGGCATTAGATGGTTCAAATTCCCTCGATCTAGCCAGGGTTTTGAGTATGTGGGTCGCCAGTTTGGCTCAATTTGGAGAAACAGAGGCTATGTTTGTCTAGTATGTTCCCAGCATGGCTGGCGATACTGTGGTATGCAGTCTGTTACGTGCGGTATCTGTGATGCAGTTGGCACGTGCGTTCTACGGCTGGATTGCCATCACCGGAGTCGGTGGAGGTCCATTCTTTTGGGAAGATGGGTTTGTCTGGGACGGTTACCCGAGGAGTTTCGGCTGTTTAACTTTGCCGAGAGGATTCTTGGTCAGGATCAAACCCTTTTGCTATGTTCTACAAGTTTGATATCCTGAATTTTGGGGACCTTTTGTTTGCTCAGTCGGTGCTGCAGAGTCATTCGCACTCTCCCACCTGTTTTGGAGCTTTGGTATAAACCCCATGGTCCTTTTGGAGTCCCCAGCATCCTCTAGGACGTATGAGAAAATAGGATTTTGGTACCTACCGGTAAATCCTTTTCTCTTAGTCCGTAGAGGATGCTGGTCGCCCGTCCCTGTGCGTACTGTGTCTGCAGTTTTTGTTTTTGGTTACATCCTAGTGGTGTGTCTTCTCTGTCAGGTGGTTGCTACCGTTGTTCATGCCGTGGCATGCGTGGGCTTATTTTTGCTTAGGTGGACACATGGTTTGTGTTACATATTTTCTCAGCATGTGGCTGTGTTGTGTTCATGCCGTTGGCTGGTATTCTACTGAATGCCACAAGTTACGGTGTGTTTGAGGTGTGAGCTGGTATGACACTCACCGTGTTATAACAATAAATTCTTTCCTCGAAATGTCCATCTCTCCTGGGCACAGTTTTCTAACTGAGGTCTGGAGGAGAGGAGCCAGTTCACACCCAGTTTAAGTCTTTACAGTGTGCCCAAGCTCCTGCGGATCCGTCTATACCCCATAGTCCTTTTGGAGTCCCCAGCATCCTCTACGGACTAAGAGAAAAGGATTTACCGGTAGGTACCAAAATCCTATTTTCACAATTACTTTGTCATATAAGATACAGAGGGCAGCAAAGAAGGCATCAACTGACCGCAAGGCTGGATGGTCAGCTTTCAAACTAAATGCCCAGGTCTGAGGATCCCCTTGAAGCAGAGAAATTACAATTCCATCTGGACTCGGAGCCAGACGACTGCTATCTTAATTTAAAATACAGCTTGCACTTCTCTTGAAAGTTGAAAAACTGCTTTTGGACTCCTGAGAAACGATCTGGAAGGTGAAGCTTGGGCTCTTTAACAGCCCCCTAAGCAGGGACTACCGACCTTTGGATCTCTTCCTTGGAGGACACACGAAGAGATAGGTCCTGCAGCTGTTGTATCAGATTCTGGATCAGACCAGCAGCATTCTGCTGTGCTGGAACCATACTAGCAGGGAACTTCCAGCACCAGTAATGTATTGGCCGGTTATAATGTGATGGAACTCTAGTACTATTAGTGTGAGACCCCTAGAGCTGATGTAAGGGTCTTCCGCCAATAACAGCCACCCGCTGTTCCCTTAGGGCTTTACACACACACACCGGTTGCCATCTGGACTTAAATGTCAAGCAATAGAGGCTAACAGGG
The DNA here is from genome assembly GCF_028390025.1 of Pseudophryne corroboree. Classification (NCBI taxonomy): domain Eukaryota; kingdom Metazoa; phylum Chordata; class Amphibia; order Anura; family Myobatrachidae; genus Pseudophryne; species Pseudophryne corroboree. Next base: position 561,354,834 of record NC_086448.1, read on the forward strand.
ACCATTCCCACTCGTGGGTGTCCACGACACCCATAGAGTGGGAATAGAACCCGTGACTAGCCCAGCTCGCCACCGAGCCTGCAAGGGGTTTCATTGCGCTCACCCACCCGCCGGCATACTAATACCCGGGATCCCGGCATCGGTATGGTGACCGGCGGTATCCCAAGTGCCGGTCACCAATACCCAACCCGCTCACGCGATAGGCTAGAGACCAAGGGTGATGAAAAGGAAGTTCACTAACTGGAGTACAGAGGGTTAAGGTCTGGACTTGGTCGGGATCTCAACCCGAGCAGAGAGCACAGAGAGATGGTATGCATGTACTTTTCCGATGGTATGAACACTGTGCAGCTGGTACACTCTGAAGGCTGAATACAGGATCACAGGAATAGTATAACAGTGTAAACATGCCTAGCCTAGCAAGCCTTTCCTCGTATTCCAGCGTCTCCATCCCCTTAATCAGTTTGGTCACCCGCCTCTGAACTTTTTCTAGTTCTAGGTTCAAGTTCTTTTTGTAGTATGGTGCCCAAAATTGTGCACAGTATTCAAGATGTGGCCTCAATAGGGATTTATATAATGGGAGTATAACACTCTCATTCCTTGCATCAATTCCCCGCTTTATGCATGCTAATACCTTGTTTGCCTTCTTTGCTGCACTCTACTTTGGGTACTGCTGCTAAGTTTGTTATCTATGGGAACACATAAGTCTTATTCCAGTACAGAATCCCCTAATTTTACCTCATTTAGTATATAGGTGGTATTTTTGTTCTTGCTACCAAAGTGCATTACCTTACATTTGTCTGTATTGAAGATCATTCTCCATTTTGCTGCCCATGCTTCCAGTTTAAATAAGTCATTCTGAAGAGACTCAGCATTTCCCTTCAAATGTATAACCTTACACCAATGATTTTCAACCTTTTTTAACTCACGGCACACCAAACAATATTTTAAAATTGCCAACACCATCAGTTCCCCACGGAAAAAAAACATACACACACTGGCACTCACAGTAAAAAAATAATCCACATATACATTGGCCTACACAGAAAAAACCATCACATTGCTCCCCACATAAATGATGTTGCTCCCTACATAAATCCTATCGCTCCCCACATAAATAAATCACATTGCTCCCCACATAAATCTTATTGCTCCCCACATCAATTGTTCATATTGTTCCCCCCCATGAATCCTATTGCTCCCCACAGGAGAAATAAAATAACAAATATTAGCCCCTACTTGTCAGCTGTCCTCCTCCCTGTCCCTCAGTGGTGGGGGATGTTCATAGTGGAGTGCTGTGAATACTAAGCAGCGGTCGGTCGGGCAAGTGTGCATGTGGGTGGGTAGGGAAAGTTGTGTATGCGGGCGGGAACTGGAAGATATGTATGCAGGCGAGTGTGCTGGCTGGGTGGTGAAGCGCGGCGGCCGTGACCTATGATGTCACACCGCCGTGTCTTCAAGCTATAGGTCACAGGCAGGGCACGACTGATCCTATAAGAAGAGCCTGGGCCACAGTTTGCTCTGAAGGTGCAGGCAGCGACTCTGACTCCGCGGCACACCTTGGAACTGGTCGCGGAACACTAGTGTGCCACGTCACACAGGTTGAAAAAGCCTGCCTTACACAGTTTGATATCGTCTGCAAAAATTGACACCATGCTCTCTAGACCTACTGCTAGATCATTTATGAAAATGTCGAACAATAGTGGTCCAAGTACAGACCCTTCCATTTACCACCACTCGCTGCTCCCTATTATCTAACCAAGTTCTAACCCAAGTGCATATTGTGCTCCCTAGCCCGAGTTCTTGTAACTTATAGATAAGTCTTGTGTGTGGTACTGTGTTGAAAGCTTTAGCAAAGTCTAAAAAGATTACATCCACCTCCTTACCCTGATCTAGGTTCGTGCTAACTGTGTCATAAAAGCCTAGTACCTAGTAAGTTTGTTTGACATGATCTATCCTTCACAAATCCATGTTGGTTCCTATTAATAACCTTATTGGCTTCAAGGAACTTCTGTATACTATCCCTTAAAATACCTTCCAATACTTTCCCCACTATAGATGTAAGACTAACTAGTCTATAGTTACCCGGTTCAGATTTACTTCCCTTTATGAATATCGGCACTACTTCCACTATATGCCAGCCTTTGGGTACCATGCCTGATGTAAGTGAATCATTAAAGATGAAAAATAGCAGTCTTGTTAGTTTGGAGTGTAGTTCCATGAGAACCCTTGGGTGAATTCCGTCGGGACCGGGTGACTTATTAATCTTATTTTTTTTTTAATTGGTCACAGACTACTTTCTCACTTAAATAAGCACTTAGCAGTGGGACATTATTGTTGCTGAAGTTATGTGTTAATCCCGCCATTTGGTCTTCTCTTGTGAATAAAAGGATTGGATGAATTTGTGATTGAAAAGGATATCCAAGGTTGTAACATTTAAAATACTGACGTTGATAATCCGGGTGTAACATGATTTATAGTTATTAACTAGTCATAACACATTCTTCAGCAGGTACATTATATTCAACTCAAGTTAATACACAATACAGATTGAACACGATGGGCATTTTGACTCTTTTCAACCTCAATTACTATGTTACTATGTTACAGATGAGAAAAACTAATTACATTTTTCCGCTATGTCATTATTGTCTTTGATTAAGATGCCCAACTTGTCCTTTAAAGGGCCTATGCTCTCCTTCTTTAATCTTTTGCTGTTGATGTATTTACAAAAAAAATTGGGGTTTGATTTACTTTCATTTGCTGCTAGCTTTTCAGTTTCTATTTTAGCCGCTCTTATTTCTTTTTTGCATATTTTGTTACAATCCTTATAGTACTGGAATGACTCGGCTTTCCCATCTGATTTATATTTTATGAATGCTCGCCTCTTTTTGCCCCTTAGTTCCTTAATCTACTTGTTAAGCCACATTGGTTTGGAATTATTACTCCTTTGTTTGCTGACCATGGGAATAAATTTACGAGTATAATTATCGAGCAGCATTTTTAATACCTCCCATTTCTCCGTAGTATTTTTTCCTTGAAACAAAATTTCCCATTCAATGTCCCTTAAAGCTTCCCTCATCATGTCATAGCTGGCTTTGCTAAAGTTTAGAGTCCTAGTTGATCTTATATAGGACTGCTTATGAAAACTGATATTGAATGTGACCATATTGTGGTCGCTGTTTCCCATGGGCTCCCCTACTATAATATTTGATATCAAATCCCCATTGTTTGTTAATACCAGGTCTAAGATTGCATTGTACCTAGATGGTGCTTCGATTAGTTGAAGTAAGTAGTTATCATTTAGTGTGTTTAAAAATCTATTACCCCTAGCAGTATCACATGAATCATTAGTCCAATTAATCTCCGGATAGTTAAAATCTCCCATTACTATTACGTCTCCTGATCCTACCGCTTTTTCAATTTGCTTCAGTAACAATTCCTCATCAGACACAGTAATAGCAGGCGGCTTGTAGCATAGCCCGAATACTATATTTTTTGTTCCCTTCCCCCCACATGCAGTTTCTACCAATAACAGTGTTTACAGTCCCAAAAATAAAGAAAGAGGTATCCCAAACTGCGCTTAACAATTATAGCAGCTACCGGTGTTATCAGAAAAGCCTTCACCACGACTCTACAAACTTGATAAATAGACAAAACAAAGTGAAAACACTTGGCACAACCATAAAAGAAACCTCTTAAATGAACAAGGGAATGCTCACACATAGACACTGATGGTTACAGGATATGACCCTTCTGTGAGATGGGATTATCTCCCACAATTTATCTAAAATTGAAAACACATAAAAATACTGCACACCAGATGATAAATGACCTTCACAGATCCTTTTTTTGGTTCCACTCACATAGGTGCATATATAATGCGCATATCATCCTCATAGATCGTGATTTCACACTTCAACAATGCTTCAATGGAGAACTGGATGCTCAGAAGAACAATATATAGTGCAATACTGTGTTAAATAAAAACAGAATTTTAATAAACAATTGCACTCACATAGAAAACAATGATAAAAGCATATATCATTGTCACTACAATCCAATGAAATTTGTTGGTTTTTGGTAGTTCAGAGATGTTCTGCCTCCCATTCTTTTTCTTCCATCTAACTGTGACCCAGCTGGCCTCCTGGTTGTCCTCATCTACTGGTGTCCCCCCTGCAACTCCTCCACTGTTCGATCTAAGCTTTGCTCGAGATTTTAGTTGACATGCAAAATCACGCTCCCCCATTTTGTTTGTAAAATATAACACCCTGTTACCTCTAGAAAAACAATACAAACTATGCAATACAATACGGTACTATAGCCTAGCTGTGAAGAGAAACAATATTCACAACAGAACAGTAATTGAAAATACAATCAAAGGAATGTGTGACAGTGGAGAGAAACAATATTCACAACAGATCAGTAATTTATAATACAATCAATACAAACAAAGGAATGTGTAACAGTGGAATGTGTGACAGTGATGACACTTGTGTATCTGGAGAGTGCCTCGACCTCCTGCAGCAGCACCCGCTCACTGGTCACAGCCCCCAGCACCTTACTCCCGCTCCTGGCACCATTCCCGGCACTGCTCCTGGCACCTTGCTCCTGCACTTGCTCAGCTCCTGGCTGCACTTGCCCAGCTCCGGCACCTTGCACTCTGCTCCCGGCACCTTGCGCCCGGTCTCCAGCATCTTGCACCCGCTCCCCGGCACCTTGCAACCGGCTGCGACTCAGACTCGTCCTGCGTGCACGTTCGTGCATCACTTCCTCTATCCGTCACTTCCGATTTTCCATCACTCTTGTGTGAGGTGAGAGATTGTCTCCCCCATTCTTAAAAAACCTGCCTTTGATGCTAACACTGCCTCCAGCTACCAACCCATCTCTCTGCTCCCCTTTACCATCAAACACATCACATCAAACACACTGCCTGATACGCGCTGAATTCAGTGATATGTCATCTGATATGGCAGATCGGACCGACATATCGCTCATTGTGTACCCAGCTCAAAGCTGCTGGAAAGATATGATAAATGCTTAAATGAATGAGGTGATTATGTGGAGAAATAGATAAATGTTCTCGGTGTTTAAAAAAAATATACAATTTCTTCTTCTTTTTTTACAGCCAAGTGACCTTTACTTTCTGGATTACCCTTGTATACTGTATAATGGGGCTGATTCTGAATCGGAGGGATTTCTGTAAACAGATGCAAAAGTGTCTTTCTTTCCATGAAATTCGTTGTTTTTGGGGCAAGAACAATGAAATTACATGGATCCATCCTGTGACTTCTACTCTCTTTTTATTCTTGCTGTGACTTACAGTGCTTCTAGTAATGATGGCACACTGGCACCTAATGTACATTATTATTTTACAACACAATGCCTGAACCTGAACAACACACGTTTTATTATTTATTTATTTTTTACACACTGTGACCCACAGCGCTTCTAGTGGTGACACACAGCACATTGCCTCACAGTGCTGCAGCCCACAGCCCTTATCTGATAAAGTCACAGACAACAGTGATGTAGCTCATAGCCCTTCACTGACAGTCTGACACAGTCACAGCAGTGCTGCAGCCCACAGCCCTTCACTGACACATTCACAGCAGTGCTGCACCTCACAGACCTTCACTGGCTGACTGACACAGTCATATTAGTGCTGCAGCCCACAGCCCGCCACTGACACATTCACAGCAGTGCTGCAGCCCCCAGCCCTTCATTGACACATTCACAGCAGTGCTGCACCTCACAGACCTTCACTGGCTGACTGACACAGTCATATTAGTGCTGCAGCCCACAGCCCGCCACTGACACATTCACAGCAGCGCTGCAGCCCCCAGCCCTTCACTGACACATTCACAGCAGTGCTGCACCCCACAGACCTTCACTGGCTGGCTGACTGACACAGTCATAGTAGTGCTGCAGCCCACAGCCCTTCACTGACACAGTCACAGCAGTGCTGCACCCCACAGCCCTTGACTGGGGATGGTATCGGGATCTCGTCTCAATTGAGATACCGGTGGTCAGAATATCGACAGTGGCATCCCAATGCAAAGAATCCTGACACCTGCTAGGTAAATATTCTGTCCCCCCCCCAACTGTAACCTTCCCTACCTGCAGCCTGGCCCTATCCTTACCCCCCAACCTAACCCTAGCACTCCTCGTTTAGTGCATAACCTTAACCCTCCCCGCAACCTTGCCCTAACCCTCCCCCTTAGTGCCTAACCTAATCCTCCCTTTTTAGTGCCTAACCCTAACCATCCCTCCTTGCAACCTAACCCTACCCACTCCCCCCCACAGCCTAACACTAATCCTTCCTCTAGTGCCTAAAACTAGCCCCCCTCACCCCACCCCGGGGCTAACCCTATCCCTCCCCGGCATACTTACAATCGGGATACCAGCAGCAGGGATTATGGCACCGGCATTGTGATCAATGTTGGGATCCCTGTGATGGTCTTCTGAGTATTCCCCTGCTGATAGCAAGCCACCCTCGCTGCTTAACAGCTGCACCAATAACTCCCCTAGCCAATAGAACTAATCCCCCAGATATCCCAGCCACCAATGACAGCACCTCGTCCCCACAGACAGCACCGATAGCACAGTCCTTCCACCGCAGGAGGATAAGTAGGGGTCCCTGTGCACTGCTGTGCCCAGTGGCCTACACTGCTATTATGATGTCCCTGCCTGGGACTTTGCCAGCTTTGCCAGCCTTTTCACATGATACCCAGTGATGTATGGGAGGTGACTTTGCCTTAGTGAAAGAAATAGGGAACCCATCTGTGGCATTTATGGTGATTCAACTTGAATCAAGTGGCCATCAAGCTTTATGTGAATTATTTTGGCTTAAGAACATATGTAATCAGGGGAGGCACCGGTGTGGGACAGTTTTCTTTTTGTGCAGACATCATATGTTTTAGATTCTAGTGAAATGGTCAGTTCAGGGAGCATAATGCCGCAATTTGCTGGTCCATAAGGAGGGAGCATGGGCAATATGATGCATTTCTGTGAGAATTGTGCCATTTTGGCCCCACCCTCTCTACCTAGAGATGCAATTTGCGACATTATGCAGCTTGGGGGAAGGACCTAATGATGAGTGGTGCCTGGTTGCTCCTCCCGGCATTGTGGGGAGAGAGAAGAAATAAAAAGTCTTGTCAGTTTGCTCCCCATGAGCAGACTGCTGCCTCGTCATCCGCAGCCATATCTATGCTGAAGTTACACACAGACTGTAAATTGGATGCTTCTTGCATGTCCAACGCAAGTATCATAAATTATTGTGCCTGCGCATTAAGATCTGCTCAGACTGGCGAAAAAAGGTCACTCCTGTCATACTACTGTAGGAGGGATCACCTAACAACAGGTGTTAGGTGACCAGTCTTCCTGTAGACACCTTGGTCCCTAGCTCCTGTACATTGCATGCAGTTCTATCAGTTGCTATACCCAGATACAAGTTACAAGACCTGCTTTTTGCCTATGCCCACTATTTCTGATATACCTGATGCCAGACTTGGATTATTACAAGACCTGCTCATTGCCTGTGCCAACTATTTAGGTAATACCTTTTGCCAGGCCCTGATTGTTACAAGATTTGCTTATTGCTTGTCCCCTGTAATTCCTGTATGTCATACCTGTTGCCAGATACGGATTATTTGCGCTAACTCTGTGTTTGCTGGATACCTTCTGAGCTCTTTGTATGTAATCTTCTGAGCTCTATACTGCATCTAGCCTCCTGCTGCTGTGAGGTTACTAACGTCTGTTTGTATATCCACTGTCCACTGCACAAATCCAGGCAATAAGGGCCCCATACACTACTGCGACATGTCCGTCTGACATGTCGCAGGCAATCACCCCGGCAGCTTCCCGGGGGGCAGTATAGCCCACGGTATCTTGGGCAATCCTGGGCATACCCAGCCATGCCTGCGGGGTCAGACCAGATTGAATGTGCAGCACATTCAATCTGGAGGATCCGATCCGATGTTCACGGGGCCGCGCATCGTATCTGATCTGATCGGATACACAGCCAAAATGCCCAATTTCACCCAATATATCGGGCCGAATGCCCGAATTGGGCTGAAATCGGGCATAATCGTTCTAGTGTATTGGTCCCTTAAGAGTTTCATATTCTGACAGTGTTTTGGATAATCACACAGCTCTGTCATTTTGTCATTCAACCAAACTTATTATTTAAAGAGAAACTGTTTGAATACAGTCATCTGCGTTTTTCAGAAATGGTTGTGCATCTACACCTGAGTAAAATTAATCATGTCATTCTGAAGAACGATACATTGATTAGATATTCATGTGGACAGCTTGGGTATATATCCATAACTGAGTGTCAGTGCTTGTGTGGTACAACCAGATCTGCACGCATCTGGGCACCAAATAACGGCCACCATTAAAGGAATTGCTTACAGCTTTCTCTTATTCAACAAGAAATGTATTAAATATGGTGGAGCACACATGGGTATATTTATTTAGTGGTGGCAGTGACACTTTTACAGTGAGTTGTGGTGACACAGTACAGTTTGTAGAACCTTGGCTGTGTAGTACAGTCTTCACTGCAATAAGACGCTCAGGAGCATGGCCTCTTCCAACAGAGGACAGAGAAGACGTGCAAAGATGCTGTGCATGTATTGTAGTGCACTTGGGTCAAAGGTAACTCTGTGATGTCAATGCACATCCATTTTCAGGTAAGCAGCCCTGGACCTAGTAGTGAGGGAGCGACAGCGCGGACCACACTCCCCTTATTGACCCTTTTGTTTTTTACATGAACACATAGCAGAACACAGTTTGTGGCAAGTTCCCCAGGTTTCCAGTTATTGTGAGTGTCTAGGGCCTTCAGTACAGCTGGATGCTCCATCATACTGTAATAAAAGTACATGTAAAAGGCATATTACAAAAATAGTCGCCTTACATTTTTATTTTGAATTGATGTTATTTTTTTAGTGTGTTAAATGCATCTGCACGAAGAGGCCACATACTAGAAAAGCCATTAATCATCATCAACTTTCTAAAAATACTAGCTACAGATGTGTCCACTACTCATACACCTATTGCCTATAACCACACAGGAATTATGCGCCCTACACACTGCGATGTTGCAGGGTGATATGAACGTTCTCGTTCATTAATGAATGAGAAATCGTTCATATCGCTTAGTGAGTATGCTCCAACGATGAACGATGCGCGGCCCTGCGGTCGTTCATCATTGGTTTTCCACTGTTTTGCAATGTAAGTCAGTTTGGATGATATCGAGATTGATCATCGTACAAATTGCTGCCGTCGCCCAGTGTGTAGCGCTCATTAGTTTTACACAAGTACAAAGTCGCAGATGAAGCACCAAGGAACTTGGTGCGAGAAAAAGATGTGGCCGCTGCATTATAGCACTTCGTATACAGATTCACAGGTGTACACATTTTGCATATGAAATTGATCAGTGTAATCTATCCATTGGCCTATCTATAATGGATGCAATTATACCTACTGCTCCGTAGGCCTGACACTGGCTATAGACCTGCAGAAATCACTAGGAAAATGGCCACCGTGAACATTTTCAAGTGAATAGCACATGTACAATAAAGGTATTCCCGGTAATGTTGCTTGAGTGGCATGTTCCCAGAGACCTGTGCATGCACAGTAGGCTCTGTCACAATGCAGTCTTGTGTAAACTACACAAACCAAGCCTTTTAAACCCTCCCCATCTCATCCCAAAAACACCCTCTCCAGCCATGCTGTCTCATCTTCCCTGTCCCTGCTACCTGTAACCTCACTCTCGTAGCCATGTGTAGTAAGTACAGTATTTAAGCTTTTTACAGCTAACTATAATGAAGAAATAGTTATTCATCTATCCTACTAAAACCTTGCCTAGCCCAAAAAATGACCAATGTAAATTTCCTTGGCTACAAGCAGTAGATAATAAATGACTCTCCATTAAACTTACTCGGTAACAAATGGTGACATTTACTCTGATCACAAAGGTATAAAATATTGCTGGCTACAAAGGGGTTAAAAGAGGAAGGTAAATATGTTCCTCGATTTATTTGGGGCAATGAGGGTAAAGTGGTTTTTCAAAAAGAAGTGGTGTAAGATAAAACCCCACTAAGTCACCAGCCCGCACACATGACACAGCAAAGACGATACATGAATTATGTAAGTGCTAGATGCAGACTTTCCCATCAGGAGTTACAGTACTTTTGATTTTCTTTGTGTGAGAATAAAGCTGCCTTCGCTGTGCAGTGACATCAATACAACCCAGATAACAATGTTATTTTACACTGCTGCTCAGTAACAAGAGTGGCACAACAATTTATTTCCAATACAGATTGCCTTTATGAAGAAGACTTACACTGTGTACATTTTTCTTCTAGTACGTTGTTGCAGACCAATAAACATTTGACATAAACCTATTTTAAAGTTCTGTTGTTATACACCTAGAAGTTGACATACTGTATACTAATACAACAAAGTCACGTTAAATAATTTATCATGTATGCTTTATTTTTCGTGTCTGTCAATCAAATTCATTGTAAATAACATGCTCCCTCTAGATAGAGTGGGTGGCATTAAAAGGAGGGAGATAGTTAACATATATATTTAAGCCAGCTTTACTGAGGCATTGCTCATCATAATACAATAGCAAACACTGTGACTTCCAGTGATGTAGTATTGGTGATGTGTCATGCACAATATCTTATCAGTACATTAGTGAATGTGAATATCAGTCATCATTTGTAAATATGACCAGTCAATGCACATAAACAGTTTACACTAGCCAGGATACAGGTGTTGCGTATGTATATGTATAATGGTGGACAATTTATATGTGTGTATAATTATGTTTCTGTTGTGACCACTATGTGCACTGACATTTACCATTCCTGAAATATAATTTATTGTCATGGTTTACAACATATATGTGTGTGTAAAAAATCTTCAGTACTATCCAGGAGACATACAACACAGTACTTTCATAGTTGTATTTAGAATGTATGTATATATTATAGTGTATATCAGTGGTTCTCAAACTGTATTTCTTGGCACCCTGGGGTGCCTTGGGACACTTGCAAGGGTGCTCTGGGTTAGTGGTCCAGGACCAATTCAAATTATTGGCTGCCAATTATAAAATATGTAGACATACAGGAGAGAATATTGCCCTCCACCATATAACTGTACTTAAGGATGACATATAAACACATATATACTGTATATACAGTATAAATATATTTACATAGAAATATATTTACTTAATTTATTATTATATATTACATTTTGCAATAAGAATCTTAGGGCCTAGAGGTACCGTGAAAAAAATTCTGCTGCTCTAAAGCGCAGTGATTCTAAAAAGTTTGGGAACCACTGGTGTATATAGTATAGTAATACCTCATCCCAGAAAATGTCCTAGTTTTGGACGGTACCATAACATATGCATAAGTGTTATCCAGCGTTTACGTAATCTGTATCACTTAAGTCTAATTGGTAAATCCACCAACCTTACTGTCTCTGCCAAGAACACAGACACGTGGACACCTGTGTTTAGTGAACTACAGTAACAATCAGTGACCGTTAGTGGTGTCTTCTGATAGCGGTTCCAAATCATTATAATATGGAATACTATACTCATATCCACAAACATGCCCTGATAATAGGCATCCAATCTATACAGTATCATTAATAAGTATTAAATTAGAGACAGCTAATTAGATCATCTAACTGCTCTGTTAGTGACTAATTACTGATAGTTTAACAATAGCAACAACAACATGTATACTGTAACTAATAGTACTGTGTACTTTTGTATAATTTAATAAGGGTCACATTTTATTAAAGTACACAGAGTACAACAACGATGCAAGATGTACAGTGTCAGTACTCATACTCAGTATTCATATTCATATTGTACAGTACTCAGTATTCATATTGTCCTTGCATACTTTTGTTTCAAAACATATTGTTCTTTCATACTCCATTTCTATGGTATACAGTAATATAGAGGCCTAGGAAACCAAATACCCCTGCATGCTTATGTGTGGGGTCTAGCAAACATTCCAACAAGCAGCTGTAAGAATTATAGTATAACATGAATTATAAAGTACATTCAGCAAAACTCATCTCAGAAACATTGAAACATCCATAAACTTTGTAAACTGTATAATTAGAACTTCTGGACCTTTGACCAATTTTATTATTGTACAGACAAATTTTATGCCTAAATTTTTTAATTTGTGAGACTGTCAGTACACTATAGTAATGTTTAATAAATACTTTGTACCTGCCTTTAAACAGAACCTTCTCTTTTACCTACATTTTGTGATGCTGCCTCTTTTTTACTGTATCGTATATATTATACATCTGTTAAACAGTGTGTTTATCTTCTCTTTTGTAACACTAATGTGCGCTAATCAATGTTTTTGAGTCGCTACACAATTTTATACGATACTGTACTTGTATGTATCTCTGACATGCCATCCTATTATTACATTACTTTATTACTACTTACTTTTCAAATACAACACTTACTTTGAAAATATCTGCCTTGAACTCGGTTCCTCCATAGTCTGTTTCGAATCCATCGTAATCGAGATGTAACATCCATGACTGTATAAAATATCCTTTTACAAAAGTTTTAACTGAAAAAAGTCATTAAATACGATTCATGTTCAGAGACATCTCTTAAAAAGTGCATTATTCCCGGTTTGTGTTCAAGCTGTAGTCATGAAACATTGTTATTTGCTGCCACCTGTGACAACCAATCTCCAGGTACTGTGTCCTGTGTGAGACAGATATTTTATGCATGAAGATAGATTGTAATTTATTCTACCACTGACTGAAGAGTAGCTCCTTTAAAATGAGGATTAAAGTTAAGCGATTGCCCTACAAATGCCATACGTAGACACATATATCACTGGTGATATTTCCACGTCTTGATTTTTGAAAGAAATATAATTTTCTTCAACTAAGTATGGTATTGTAACACTGGCCAACATTATTAATTCATGCTAATGAATATTGAAAGATTCTGTCTCTTCATCCTCTGCTACACAGAAAGAACAGATGTGTGTTATGTGAGTCTAAGGAAAATAGTGTTAGATGCCAACTAAGGACCTCATGTATACTTGGACATTTTTGGGGGAGGAGTGTAGAATATACCATCCGTACTGTACTGCGAACGAAAAAATGTGTATGCTTGCTCACCCGCATTATTCACTTTTACACTTAGCAGTGAGGGAAGGCGTGGGAAAGCACATGCAGGGTGTGTTAATAAAGGGCCTAATTCAGATCTGATCGCAGCATCAAATTTGTTAGCTGTTGGGCAAAACCATGTGCACTGCAGGGGGGGGGCAGATATAACATGTGCAGAGAGAGTTAGATTTGGGTGGGGTGTGTACAAACTGAAATCTAAATTGCAGTGTAAAAATAAAGCAGCCTGTATTTACCCTGCACAGAAACAATATAACCCACCCAAATCTAACTCTCTATGCAAATGTTATATCTGCCCCCCCTGCAGTGCACATGGTTTTGCCCATTAGCTAACAAATTTGCTGCTGCGATCATATCTGAATTAGGCCCATAGTTTCAGCAGGGGTAAGAACTGGTTGGAGAAAGATACGTGAGGATGATGATGATTATTAGCAAATAACTTGCAAGTTTCAGCAAAATAAATAAAATAAATAATAATTGTAAAAAATGATGAGCTGTACCCAGAAATGACGCCAGCACCAGCACGCATAGCCTGAGCTGGTAGTGATCATTGTGGAAAGATGAGCAGTTTGGAGTCGCCATAGAAAAGCTACTACCAGTAGTACTAGGTTATGATAGGCTGGACGGGTGACACTATAACAGAGAAAACCGCATGAAGGAGTCACCTTGTCACAGCATGTTCAGAAAGGTGCTGAATTATCTAGGGCAATTTGTCTTGCACAAAAATGTGTGCCCCCTCCTAGGATAAATAGCCCTGTGCTAATAGCACAACACCAGTGCCGTGTCACATTCTGCAATATGTTCAGCAGTGCTCCAGTGCTTCCAACCCGAAATGACAATAGAACACGCTGTGGCACAATTTCCCCAGTGGAATTACCCCCCCCCCCCCGACCCCTAGTTGTAATAGATTCCAGTGGCATTATATATCCAGCCACTAGTGTCCATAGATCCACATTGTGGCACCTCCCACAGCACCACCACCAAGTGTCTAAATAAATGTATGTGTAATCCACCCCCATTCCCTCAGGGACATTAATTGTTATGTTGGGTATCACCCCCATCTGTCTGCACCCCCCTCCCAGGTCATTCCTCACCCCACAGGGCACTTACCCCTCCCTATCCTACATAGCGCAGTGGAGAGTGGGTCAAGGCGGACTGATAATCAGGGGAAGATAAACCTAATCGAAAGTACATGGACAGAGGTGGACAGCATGGTCACATGGGATGCAACTGTGCACAGTTGGTTGTGGTTGCATCCCCATTGACCATGCCAGTTAAATGGTTATGGTCCGGGTCTTTTTTTGTGATGTTGGGCAGATGCTTGGGTATTAAGCTCAGGGCTGTGGGCATAGAGGCAGATCCCATCTTTGTGGTCTTCAATATGCACATCAGTTGAAGCTGACATTTGTCCAAACTTTTATAAATAAATGTATGTGTGTACAGCAATAAGTATGTGGCAGATTTCTGTACACACCAGCAGTTGCCTTACAAATATGAACAGCCCAGTTAAGCAGTGCAGTAGTTTAATTAAAGATAAAACAGGTACAGCCATACTCACTGTTATACACACTGGTAGATGACAGAGCTTGAGCGGATTGGAGTGTGATACAGCTTATCAGCTGGTGGGTGCTTCAGTGCAGAATGCTGGAACAGGGGTTATATCGCAGGTAAACAAAAGCCTTATTGGAGATAGCTCTACACATGTTCAGTAGTAGCCTCAGTGATCACCTTGATACAGGAATTAAGTTTCCCTGGAGGAATAGCAACATGGAGTCTGTGCAGTAATGCACCCCACTTTCAACAACCCCCTCACTAAATGCTTCTCCATGTTACACAAACATTCAAATAAAGCTAGAAAAAATAAGTGCAACTCTACCACGTACAGCCTTACCACCTGAATAAAAGTAAATGAAAAGAAATGAAAACAGTGATGACAACACAAGTGGGCCCTTGGTTGTTCTTGATCTCTCCCGCTTTTCTCTGGGAAGGTGCATAATCCTCACAAGGGGGGTAATTCAGACTGCATCGCTGCAGCGGCAGCGATTGCAGTCTGTATTATTTTGTGGCGTGCGCACGTGTAGTAGCCGCACTGCACGTTCACACCTTGGGAGCCCAGTGAGATGCTATCAGCATCTCACTGGCTGCGATCGCCTCTGCCTGATTGACAGGCAGAGGCAGTTGTGGGGTGGGAGGGGGTGTGCCAATGGCGTTAGAAAGTCGTTGGCGGGGTGCACTCCATAGAGGCAACTTAGCTTCCGCCGGAAGTTACGCATTACACCGCGGACAGGTGGAACGCAAAGCGGAAAATCCATCCAACCCTTTACATCAATGACTGACATTTCCGCCGGAAGCCGTGCATTCCACCACGGACAGGTGGAATGCACAGTGGATAAACCAGCTTCTTTTTACAGTACTGTTTGCTTTTATAACCATCCTTACAACCAGTATGTGTTATAAACTGTTTATATGGCTGAAACATGTCTGTCTGTATATATGTAAGAACCTTTTATTTTTTATATATTGTGCACACTGCTATGATCATTATTCATGACTTCCTGTTTATAGGTATAAATACCTGCAACCATGCCCTCAGCACACACCTTGACAAAGTCTTTGGTCGAAGCGCGTTGGTGTGAGGGCCAGCGTTGGTGTGAGGCCACCAAAGGACTCTCTAGGTCATAGTTTTTGAGGTGAGGTAGTCCGGACTCTTTACTTATCCTCAGAGATTGTGTCTATCATCTTCCTAGACGGACTGCATTGGTGGGGCCCATTTTTTAAACAGAACTTTTAGATGTGGATGTGTTTTTATGAATAAAATCTTTTGTATCATGCATCACAAGTTCCTGATATACCATTTCCTTCATATACATGTTCAACCTCTATTAGATTGAGAGGAACCATTTGCTGCAATTAAGGATATCAGACGGCTTGAAAGAAACTGATACGGACACATTCATACATGAGACACTCTAAGTGGGGTACGCCCATCCTTTTACAGTGTTTCTGTTACGTCCTAGAGGATGCTGGGGTCCATTTTAGTACCATGGGGTATAGACGGTTCTGCAGGAGCCTTCCGCACTTTAAGACTTTTCAACAGTGTGAACTGGCTTCTCCCTCTTTGCCCCTCCTCCAGACCTCAGTTTAGAAAATGTGCCCAGGAGTGGATGCACACTAGTGGAGCTCTACAGAGCTTTGCTGGAAAGAGACTTTCTTAGGTTTTTTATTTTACAGGGAAGCTGCTGGCAACAGCTTCCCTGCTTCGTGGGACTTAGGGGGGGAAGTAGGAACCAACTTCTCAATTAGTTAATGGTTCTGCTTCCGCTGACAGGACACCATTAGCTCCTGAAGGGTACTGAACACAGCCCAAGCCTGGCCAGCGTTCACTCCCACAGGACTGCCGCCACCCCCTAACAGAAGTCAGAAGGCTGGTGAGTATATTACCGGAGTCCTGCAGAGAGGGGATCCTCTGGTCATCGTTGGCGGCATACAGGTACACGTGCAGCGGAGGGACGCTGCGCGCCATGTCTCTCAGCACAAGGGTGCAGAGCGCGGGAGGGGCGCGCTCTGAGGGCATGTTTTAAAACCTTACTTTCACTGGCAAAAAGGGTACATACATGTACAGCCGCTGATGTGCCATCCCCAGCCAGTATAAATATTACATTGCTGAGGCTGAAGGGCGGGGCTTCTCCTCAGACTTGCCAGAACACTCACTGGGTGCCATTTTCTCCTGCAGAAACTCCAGTGTGAAACTCCTGAACGCTGTTTCTCCTCATGACAACGCTGATACAAGTACAGGGTGTTATAGAAGGGGCAGAGAGTGTTTATTATAATTAGGTCTGTTGGCCTATTATTGGTATATGCGCTGTAAGTGGGTAATATTTCCACAATTCACAATAAGGCGCAGGGCAGATCCCTCTGTGTCTCTCTGACAGACTTTAGTGTGGGTCTGTCCCCAATAGCTCCCCTGTGTGATAGGGGTGTGTGTGTGTGTGTGTGTGTGTGTGTACAAGTGTGTAACATGTCAGACATTGGGGAGGGTTCTTCCCAGGAAGAACCCATTTTAGATGCACAAGATGGTAATGTAGTGGCCCTTCCCTCTCAGAAGGAGCCGGAGTGAGTGAGAATGTTGCAAAAGAATATGTCAATGCTTGCAAAGAAATTCTCTGAGTCTGAACAACAGACTAAATATTGGAGGCAGTCTGTGGAGGATGCACTGTTTACTGACCCCTCCATATCATCCACTCGGGTCCCATCCAGTTCCCAGAAAAGGTCTCTGGCCCAGATAATGCAAGGGGACACAGACACAGATTCCGACTCTGACGTTGACACTGGGGATTTGAGAGGGGTAGATCCCAAATTAACCAAAAGCATACAATGTATGATAGTTGCTATAAAGGAAGTGTTGGAGTTTCCTCAAACAACACTGGTCCCAGAGGAAAAGGATTATTTTAAATTAAATAAAAAGCAGGTTGTGACTTTTCCTCCTTCAAAGGATTTGAATGCATTCTTTGAAGAATCCTGGGCTAACCCTGAGAAATTTACCCTTCCCAGATGGATACATGTAGCGTACCCTTTCCCTGAGGAAGACAGGCACAAATGGGAGACACCCTCAATGATAGACACCTCAGTTTCTCGGCTGTCTAAGAAAATAGTTTTGCCTGCCCCTGGTTCAGCCTCTTTAAAAGATCCAGCTGACCATAAATTAGAAACAACCCTAAAATCCATATACACAGCTAACGGAACGGTGCTCAGGCCCACCATTGCTTGTACGTGGGTAGGTAACGCTGTGGAAAAATGGTCTGACAACTTGCTTGTTAACATAGACACAGTTGACAGGGATGAAATAGTCCTAACTCTCGACCATATCAAAGATGCTGCAGGTTACTTAGTTGAAGCTATGAAGGATATTGGGTTGCTGAGTTCATCCTCTGCCATGGCGATTTCAGCCCGCAGGGCGCTGTGGATCCGCCAATGGAATGCTGATGCGAAATCAAAAAAGAATATTGAGGCGCTTCCTTACAATGGAGAAGCCCTCTTTGGAGACAAGCTGGATGCCATGATTTCAACAACTACATCAGACAAGTCAGCATTTCTGCCTTCCGCAGCTGCTCCACCTAGGAAAGGATTTCATTCTCATACGATGCAATCCTTTCGGCCCAACAAGTCCAAAAAAGGCAAACGGTACCCCCTTCTTCGCAGTAAGAGGGCGAGGAAGAGGTAAAAAATCTACAACACCATCAGGCTCACAGGAGCAGAAGTCAACAGCTACTTCTACTAAAACCTCAGCATGACGCTGGGGTGGGGGCATGTCTACTGTTTTTCAGCCAGGTCTGGGTTCACTCAGATCTGGATCCTTGGGTATTGCAGACAGGTCTGGGTTCACTTAGATCTGGATCCTTGGGTATTGCAGATAGTATCCCAAGGGTACAAATTGGAATTTCAGGACCTTCCCCCATGCCGATTTTTCAAATCAGCCTTGCCAGCTTCTGTTCAGTACAGAGCAAAAGTGCTGAATGCAATACAAAAATTATGTCAAGACAACGTAATTTCCTTAGTTCCTGTGTCACAACAGGAAAAAGGGTTTTATTCAAGCCTGTTTGTAGTGCTGAAACCGGATGGCTCGGTCAGACCGATTTTAAACCTAAAGACTGAACCTTTATTTGAAAAGGTTCAAATTCAAGATGGAATCCCTGAGAGCGGTGATCTCCAGCTTGGAGGAAAAGGAATTTCTGGTATCGACGGACATCAAAGATGCTTATTTACATGTTCCTATCTACCCGCAGCATCAGGCATACCTGAGGTTTGCGGTGCAGGACTGCCACTACCAGTTCCAAACATTTCCTTTCGGGCTCTCCACGGCTCCGAGAATATTCACCAAGGTGATGGCGGAGATGATGGCTCTTCTTCGCAAGAAAGGAGTCAAAGTCATCCCATACTTGGACGATCTCCTCATAAAAGTGAGATCCAGGGAGAAACTAGTGCAGAACATTGCACTTTCCCTGACGGTGCTTCAACAGCACGGTTGGATCATAAACCTTCCAAAATCATCACAATTGGAACCCACAATGAGGTTATCATTTCTGGGAATGATATTGGACACGGAAGCACAGAAAGTATTCCTACCGGTGGTAAAGGCTCTGGTGATCCAGAGGATGGTCAAACAAGTTTTAAAACCAGCACGCGTATCGATTCATCAGTGCATCCGCCTGCTGAGGAAGATGGTAGCGGCCTACAAGGCTCTACAATTTGGTCGATTCCACGCCAGGGTGTTCAAATGGGACCTACTGGACAAGTGGTCCAGATCGCACCTACCCATGCACCGGAGGATAATCCTGCCAACAAAAGCCAGAATTTCACTCTGTGGTGGCTTCAAAGTTCTCACCTCCTGGAGGGACGCAGGTTTGGGATTCAGACTTGGATCCTGGTGACCACAGATGCAAGCCTCCGAGGTTGGGGAGCAGTCACACAAGGGGAAAGCTTCCAAGGATGATGGTCAAGTCAAGAAGTACTCCTTCACATAAACATTCTGGAATTGAGAGCTGTGTACAACAGCCTTCATCAAGCGGCACACCTTCTTCAAGGTCGTCCCATACAGATCCAGTCAGACAATGTAACGGCAGTAGCTTACATAAACCGCCAGGGCGGAACAAAAAGCAGAGCGGCAATGGCAGAGGTGACAAAGATACTCCTCTGGGCAGAAAGACATGCAAAAGCTCTGTCGACAATTTTCATTCTGGGAGTGGACAACTGGGAAGCAGACTTCCTCAGCAGACACGATCTCCATCCAGGAGAATGGGGCCTCCACCCAGAAGTCTTTGCAGAGGTAGCAGATCGTTGGGGCGTTCCTCAAGTAGATATGATGGCATCATGTCTCAACAAGAAGCTTCAGAAATATTGTTCCAGGTCGAGAGACCCACAAGCAATAGCAGTGGATGCACTGGTGACCCAGTGGGTGTTTCAGTCGGTGTATCTGTTCCCTCCACTTCCACTAATACCAAAAGTTCTCAAGATCATCAGAAGAACAAGGGTTCGAGCAATTCTCATTGCTCCAGACTGGCCAAGGAAGGCTTGGTATCCAGATCTTCAGGAGTTATTACTGGAAGATCCTCAGCCTCTTCCTCTTTGCGAGGACCTGCTTCAGCAGGTGCCGTTTGTTTATCAAGACTTACCGCAGCTGCTCTTGACGGCATGGCTGTTGAGCGCCAGATCCTAGCCCGTAAGGGTATTCCCAATTAAGTCATTCCCTCACTTATTCTGGCCAGGAAAGGGGTAACGTCCAAACATTACCATCGTATTTGGAGAAAATATATATCTTGGTGTGAATCCAAGAAGTCTCCTGCGGTGAAGTTTAAATTAGGACGTCTTCTCCTATTTCTACAGATGGGTGTGGATGCTGGCTTGAGATTAGGGTCTATCAAGGTCCAAATTTCGGCCTTGTCCATTTTCTTTCAGAAAGAGTTGGCTTCCCTTCCTGAGGTCCAGACATTCGTGAAGGGGGTTCTGCGCATCCAACCTCCCTTTGTGCCTCCTGCGGCGCCATGGGATCTTAATGTGGTGTTGCAGTTCCTTAAATCGGACTGGGTTGATCCTCTACAAGAGGTAGAATTGAAGTTTCTCACTTGGGAAGTGGTCATGCTGTTGGCCTTGGCCTCAGGCAGACGAGTGTCTGAATTAGGGGCTCTGTCACACAAGAGTCCTTATTTGATTTTTCATGAAGATAGAGCTGAACTGCGGACGCGTCAGCATTTTCTTCCAAAGGTTGTGTCTTATTTCCATATTAACCAACCTGTGATGGTGCCAGTGGCTTCTGACACCTCAGCCGTTTCAAAAGTCCTTGGATGTCGTCAGAGCGTTGAGGACTTATGTTGCGAGAACGGTTCGGAAAAGGAAAACAGAATCTTTGTTTGTCCTCTATGACCCCAACAAGATTGGGGGTCCTGCTTCTAAGCAGACTATTGTGCGCTGGATCAGAGGTACCATTCAGCACGCTTATTCCATGGCAGGATTGCCGTTACCGAGTTCGGTAAAGGTCCACTCTACAAGGAAAGTGGGTTCTTCCTGGGCGGCTGCCCTGGGTGTCTCGGCGTTGCAAATTTGCAGAGCAGCTACTTGGTCAGGGGCAAACACGTTTGCTAAGTTTTACAGGTTTGACACCTTGGCTGCTGACGACCTTCAGATTGGTCAGTCAGTTCTACAGGAACATTAGCACTTTCCCGCCCGTACTGGGAGCTTTGGTACATCCCCATGGTACTAAAATGGACCCCAGCATCCTCTAGGACAGTGATTTTCAACCTTTTTTACTCGCGGCACACTGAACAATATTTTGAAATTGCCAAGGCACACCATCAGTTCCCCACAGAAAAAACAAAAATCACTCATTGGCCCTCATAGTAAAAAAAATCCACAGATACATTGGCCTACACAGAAAAAACAATCACATTGCTCCCCACATAAATCATATTGTTCCCCACAGGAGAAATAAAATAACAAATATTATTATCAGCTGCCCTCCTCCCTGTCCCTCAGTGGCGGGGATTGTTCATATGGAGTTCTGCGAAAACTGAGCAGCGGGCGTTCAGGCAGGTGTGGATGTGGGTGTGCAAGGAAAGCTGTGTATGCAGGCAGGAACTGGAAGATGTGTATGCAGGCGGGTGGGCTGGCTGGGTGGTGAGACGTGGCGGCCGTGACCTATGATATCACACCGTTTTCAAGGCATAGGTCACGGCCGGAGCACGACTGATCTTCTAAGAAGAGCCTGGGCCAACAGTTCACTCTGAAGGTGCAGGAAGCTGCTCTGGCTCCACGGCACACCTTGCAACTGGTCGCGGCACACTAGTGTGCCACGGCACACTGGTTGAATAAGCCTGCTCTAGGACGTAAGAGAAAATAGAATTTTAACTACCTACTGGTAAATCCTTTTCTCGTAGTCCGTAGAAGATGCTGGGTGCCCGCCCAGTGCTAATTTTTCCTGCAGAATTACGTTTTATCTTTTTACACAGGCTGTCACGTGTTAAGATGTTCACAGCTGTGGCTATTGCGTTATACATGCACGTTAGCATGGGTTATGTTGAAAGCCATGTTAGGTGGCATGTTTTGTATGGTGTGAGCTGGTGTGAATCTCGCCACTAGTTTAATGTAAATTCTTCTCTCGAAGTTGTCCGTCTCCTCGGGCACAGTTCCTATACTGAGGTCTGGAGGAGGGGCATAGAGGGAGAACCCAGTTCACACTGTTGAAAAGTCTTAAAGTGCCGAAGGCTCCTGCGGAACTGTCTATACCCCATGGTACTAAAATGGACCAGCATCCTCTACGGACTACGAGAAAAGGATTTACTGGTAGGTAATTAAAATCCTATTTTCTCTGTCTCTGTGTACTTTTGATCCATTACATATATATACGTGAGGGATCAATCAAAGATACCTTTATGTGTACACAAAAGTACTTACGAATGTGAGTACGGTACGCTAACCTTCGTCTATCTTAGAGGGGACCTTAGAAAAGGGAATTGTTTCCTAAGGGTTCCATTGCATGATTGGTTGTTTTTCCATTTTCTTTCCCCCCTCTATAAGATCCTGTGAGACGTGAGTCACTGTAAGTGGTCATTCATCCTGTCGGAATGACCTGAGATGTAAAGATACCTTTACATGAGGAGAACCACTTGTTAAAACGTGAGTATGATACGAATTATCCTCTCATTCATAAAGAACACACTAAAGAGGAGAGAAAACGAGTGGAATTACATTACATGACTTTGCTCTTTTAATTTTGTTTTTTGAGGGACGTTGGACTTTGTGAGGATTACACATCTTGTGAGGATTATACACCTTCCCAGAGAAAAGCGGGAGAGATCAAGAACAACCAAGGGCCCACTTGTGTTGTCATCACTATTTTCTTTTAATTTACTTTTATTCAGGTGGTAAGGCTGTGCGCGGTAGAGTTGCACTTATTTTTTCTAGTTTTATTTGAATGTTTGTGTGACATGGAGAAGTATTTAGTGAGGGGATTGTTGAAAGTGGGGTGCATTACTGCACAGACTCCATGTTGCTATTCCTCCAGGGAAACTTCATTCCTGTATCAAGGTGATCACTGAGGCTACTACTGAACATGTGTAGAGCTATCTCCAATGAGGCTTTTGTTTACCTGCGATATAACCCCTGTTCCAGCATTCTGCACTGAAGCACTCACCAGCTGATAAGCTGTATCACACCCCACTCCGCTCAAGCTCTGTCATCTACCAGTCTGTATAGCAGTGAGTACAGCTGTACCTGTTTTATCGTTAATTAAACTACTGCACTGCTTAACTGGGCTGGTCATATTTGTAAGGCAACTGCTGGTGTGTACAGAAATCTGTCACATACTTATTGCTATACACACATACATGTATGTATATTTGATCTTGCAGAAGACCTTTCCTGTGACTGAACTTTCACGGTGGTAGCCTCTGGTTCAGATACATCTCCAGGTGCCCTTCCTCTAGGGATCAGGTTCCAGACTGTGCACTTGAATTATACATTATACATGTGTTACATTATACTGCACACGACTATGGTGTATTCACTACAATGCATTGCTGTTATTAATCTGGAAAATTGTCATGCATGCACTAGCAGTATTTATTGACTATATAGTTATCAAGGGGCCCAGACCATGCACTCTCTATTGGTTATCCACGCCTCTGTGGCAGCTGAACACCCCCCCTCTGGAGACTGGCTACACCCATAAACATGGGCCTCTACCACTGTACTCACCCAGTGAACCCTTCATGCCCCAGTCTGACACTGCATGGCAGTAGCCAAGTATGATGATTTTAAATCCAGCTTGCTTTCTCTTTCTTTTGGTATATGCATGTAGGCTGTACTTCCAAAAGTTCTGAGATGTGTTACACTTGGTTTTCTATTTGGTCATGCTTTAATAGGTGTTATATCCTCTAGGGCAGTGGTTCCCAAACTGTGTGCCGTGGCACCCTGGGGTGCCGCGGGACACTTGCAGGGGTGCCTCAGGTTGGTGGTCAAGGACCAATTCAAACTATTTATTGTCAATGTAATAGGCAAAACCAGTGCTGGTGGCTGCCAATCATAAAATATGTGGCCAAACAGAAGCTAATCTTGTCCCTCACTACATAACTGACCCTAAGGATGACATATAAACATAATTTACTTAATCTAATATTTCTTTCTAAATTTCTCAATAAGAAACTTGTGGCCTAGGGGTGCCGTGAAAAAAAAATCTGATACTCCAGGGTGCCGTGACTCACAAAAGTTTGGGAACCACTGCTCTAGGGCAACTATAGGAGAACAATATTTTAAGGTAAACTGCTGGTGACATGGTTTCTGCCCAAAGCTGTTTATCTAGGCCTGCATTATTCAGCATACAACTTGCTTGGGGGGTCATTCCGACCCGTTCGCACACTGCAGTTCATCGCTGCGGTGCGAACGGGTCGGAACTGCGCATGCGCGGTCCCTGCAATGCGCACGTGCGTTGTTGCCCAGCGACAGCCGTCATCGGGCAACGACCAGAAGAAAGAAGAAAAAGTGATCGCTAGCGCGATTGCAAGAAGATTGACAGTGGGGAGGTGTTCCGGGGCGGATACTCACCGTTTCCGGGCGTGGAGATCTGCATTAGTCACTGCCATTCCTGTGACCATCCCATCCTGTTGCTTTTGAACACTGTTGTATCCACAGTGCCATAGTAGAGTGCAGTGGTGACTTGGACCAACAACCCCTGGCACACGTGCCTGATGTTTCCTATGGCAGGCTTTTCCAACCTTGGTCCTCAAGGCACCCCAACAGTCCAAGTTTTAGTGATATCCATGCTTGAGCACAGGTGACTTAATTAGTACCTCAATTTTTTTGATTTAACCTTCTATGCTGAAGCCTGGATATCACTAAAACCACTGCACTGTTAGTGTGCCGGAGCACAGAGGTTGGGACTGCCTGTCATATGGACACACCCTCTGTCTTTCTATGTACCTCTCCAAGTTCCCTACAAGCTGAAAAAAGGTAAAGTCAGGCCAGCGACCATGCTGTCCCTTCATCTTTAAGTCCTGGTTGGCTTCTCTCAGTGGAATAGGAGCAGTATAGAGTGGGGCACCGACGGACTGGGGCTCAAAAATGGCCTGGGTATCTGTGAGTGCGCGCCACCACTATGTACAAGGGCGTGCCGTGAGTGATGGGGGCGTGGACTCGTGGCATGCACTCATTACCATGGCGACACTTGCTGGGGGCGGGGGCGCGCGGCAGCCCCCCATTTCCTTGGAGACCAGCGGGGGCGGCTGAACCAGAGAGCCAGAGGCTGCGCTGTGCGTGGCCTTCCCGGCTCTCTGAGGGACCGGATCGTCCCACCTGCCCATCGGCCCTTCTGGCATGTGCCAGAAGTGCCAGATGGCCGGTCCAGCCCTGTAGGAGGACATATTGCAGTGGGCAGGTAAGGGATGAATGAGCGGGGATATAACTGATAGCTGGGAGCAGTGAGAGCATTGATTATGACTGAGAGATGGGGAGAGGTGAGGATATTATAGTTGACCGGGTATCACAGAGTGGAGGCATCCAAGTCTCCCCAGCTGCTCACTGTCTCATCTATCCTACAGGGTAAGGATTTGCTTGAGAGGTCAGTTCAGCATACAAGCTTCAGTACGTGAAGACTGCAGAATCCTGATCGAAGCAGAGTTTGCAATTCTCTCTGCATGTCCACAGTGTGCTCCACGCCAGAGTTCCCTCTGGAATCAGAGATTAGCGCAGCCATGACAGTTTGGATCAGGTGATTAGCTAAACACCAAACAGAAGCCAGTCTACATTACCAGTGGCATAAGTTCATCACAGTCGCCCGGAGGCAAGATCATACCAGTTGCCCCCCCCCCCTTATATTTAGATAAATGTATGTATGTATATGTGCATATATGTATGTGTGTGTGTATGGAGTGTTCTGAATTTTTTTTTATATACTGTATATATACATTTCCTTGTCTTTTATTTTAAATCATACATTTCTTAGCAGTCATACCCAGGTTTAGAACCCACTGACAGCAGACACTTTACTGATGGAGCTATTTGCTCCAGTACAGGAAGCATGAGAATTGTAACTATATGAAGTTATGTGTAATTGTCAGAGAAGTAACTTCATATAGTGAAAAGATAGTGGCAGCCATCAATTAACTTACTTCAATGGTGTCACAGAATTGGAGGAGAAGAGCCCTCCTTCAGAGCAGGAGCCCGGCGGCAGATGACTCCGTTGCCTCCCAGAGTTCTGCCTCTGTACATTACGCTCACATGATACTCCTAGCCAATCCCTGGACAGCCTGAACTTCCTGGACAAGCTGACAGTTCTTTGCTGTCTCTTGACCAGCTGCAAGCTTGCCTGTAACTCCACAGTTACTTACAGCCAACAGACATCCAGCACAGTAACTATCTCAAGCACTTCCTGGCTCCAGTATCTCTGGTACAATCCCACTATTTGCTGCAATATCGGTTCTTGTATCGCTGGAGCCATCCCACTGTCAGATGCAGCATCGAATTCTGTATCGCTGGTGCAATCCCAGTATCCGCTGCACGAGTCGGCTCTGCGCCTGCACGGCGCCCGCAATGCACACGTGAAGAACGAAGAACGAAGATTGACAGCAGGAAGGCATTCCGGGGTGGCAACTCACCGTTTTCTGGGAGTGGTGAGTCCAACGCAGGCGTGTCCAGGCGTTTGGAGGGCAGATGTCCTGGGTGTTGTTTTGTGTTTTTAAACATTTTTTACCCCAATTTGTTGAAATGTGTCCCCTCACGGGCTCGTTCCGCTCCTCTTCGCTCGTCACAAGGTTACTAATGGTGATAGTTTGTGACATGGATAGTCAATTTGATGAAATGCGTTCGCTCACCACACTTTGGGCTCAGATTACTAAAGGTAATAGTTTGTGACATGGATAGTAAAT
This sequence comes from Pseudophryne corroboree, assembly GCF_028390025.1. Lineage (NCBI taxonomy): Eukaryota > Metazoa > Chordata > Amphibia > Anura > Myobatrachidae > Pseudophryne > Pseudophryne corroboree. Next base: position 561,381,941 of record NC_086448.1, read on the forward strand.
GCAGCAAAAGTTGTAAAAATGTAAAAACCCTAAAAAACGTGTCAACCATATATCGACCTTTTGATCCTGTCGACCTTTTGATCCTGTCGACCTTTTGACTGTTGACCTTATGGTGTCGACCTTTTGACTGTCGACTATTTGACTATCTATCAATCATCTCCCCATTGCAACGGGCACTGAAGTCGGAGAATACCATTTACCGCAACTAAACCAATCGCTTTAGGCGTGATAAACTGCTTCTACTGACTTAAGTGCCGGGCGCAATATGGATAATTGAATAGTTCTGGGCACTCATCATGGCACTATTTAATATTACACTTGATTGAATTGCACCCATTGTGACTTTTATTCCTTAAAATAAGTAACAGGAAGCGTACATATTCAAACTGCCTGTATATTTCCAACTGTTCTTCATTTTATTTGTAAATTATGGGTGCTGCTTTAAGGGAGGGAAGCCCTGAAGGGTTCATTTGTTACTTGACTCTCCATATTTTATGTTCTGTATCTATCCATTTTTTTCTGACATTCCAGGCAAGCAGCAGGAGATAAGTAAACCTGCAGGAACAGCTATTCTGATTTTGATGGCGTAGACCTGAAAGTGGGTTACTGCCCGGCCCAGTTAAGACTTTAGGAGGTATGTCTCAGTTAACACTACTCTGTTAGGGAACTTCAGTGCTATTAGTGTGAGACCCCTAGAGCCAGTGAGAGGGTCTTCCGCTAATAACAGCCCCCCTTCTGTTTTCTTAGTCCAAGACACGCATACTGGTACTTAGGCAGCCATCTGGACTTATACCTGTAGCAGATGGTGCTCACACAATAGACTGAAGACTGTTGTAGAACAAGATGGAGTGTATTTGGGAATGTGCAGGTAAACAGGAGCTTAGAGAAATGAGGGTCAGGTATGGGCTAGGACCTCAGCGTAGGGGGAAGTGCAGAGAGGTGGAATGCAGGCACTTGAGGTGGATGTTAAACACTGTGCAGATGGTATTCAGGAACAGCCCAGTGGTAACCTTCAGCAGGCTGAGTACCAAAACTTCGGTGGGGGGGTTAACACACTGGGATAAGTCATAGGTGAAAACAGGATAAGGACTAGGATCAGACAGGACAAGCAGATGGACACTAAACCAGCAGAGTATCCGCAGGAACTGAGGACAGGGACCAGTAGCTTATACAGACTAGGCACAAGCTATAACCAGCAAGGTATGGCTGGTCAGAATGCCTTAAATGACACACGAGGAGGATTTAATTAACAAAGTACATGCAGCTGCTAAACTGCATGTCTCACATGCCGTTGTTAAGCTGCCTGGCATCCCGTTGCCTAGACACCGGTTGGTATCTTCCGGTGGAAGTTACATCCCAGTCGCCTAGCAATGGCCGGGACTCACAAACACAGCCAGCCGCACCGCAGCTCACACCACTCTGCTTGGGAAGGCTGAACTGTGAACATCTAGCAGTGGTGTACACAGTATTGTGTATTGGAAGTGGATGGGTAGGGATTGGAGAGAAGCCTCACACTGGCTAAAATGCTAAAGAGTCATTCCTTCTGCATATCTGAATAGCTGAATATACCCCCTCAGGTGGCTGGCCACATCCATTGAATGGTGTACCACCACCCTTCTGCAGGCTTCTACCATTGCATTCCCCCAGTGTGCCTTTCGCACCCAAGTCCAACATTGGATGGAGTTTATGCAGTTTTTAATACTGAAGTATGTTTTTTGTACAGTGAGTATTGACCACAGTCTGACCAGACAGAGCTCATGCACAGTGCACAGAAAATACAGCAATATATAAGCAAAAGAGGTGCCCTGGTGATAGCTACACCCTCAGTGTATCATGAATGTGATCAGCATTTTTCAGACTGTGGTTAAACCTTACCATACAGTATGCACAACTCACCCTGAAAGCTGAACAATTCATTCAGGAGCAGAACTACCATTCATGCAGCAGGTGCATTGCCCCTGAGGACTAAAAGGCCCACTGCTGTCCAGACCAGCAATGAGTTATCCTGTGGCCTCCCTGCAGACCATTTCGAGCAATGTCAGATAAATGGCCCAGTGCAGAGAGCAGAGTGGGCACCACTGCCTGAGGGACGTGCCCCTTACCTTAGGGAGGCAGGGCTGACCTTGTGAGTGCCGGACTGATAGAGGAGTCCTGCCACTTATCAGTGCTGATGATCACAGCCACATAATGCCTCTAATTAACTGACAGCTGTACATTTTTCTAATTCACTGCTGTCTGTCACAACCAGTGTAACTGCCACTGTCAGAGGCTTTAGGGCCATATAGATGAATATGCCCCTACATCACTACACAAGAAGAAAGATTAATGGAAAAAGAAGTTCCTGTGTTGTTAGTTTGTAATTATATCTAAAAAAAAAACCTATTAAATAATGTAACCAATTGATTAAATATAACTATTAGACCATGCGATATATGTAATAAGGTGTGATTTCCGTAAAGCAGCACAGTCTTTGAGATTAAGCCTGGCCAAGTGCAAAACTGGGGAAAGCCCAAGGGGTGGGTGCCCTGTCACAGCCAGAGCAAAGGCAACTGTGTTCCTGCCCCCACCAAGGTAATTATATATTTGCGCCTGGGTCCACCACTCACAAGTTCTGCCTCTGAAGTAATTAGAAATTAATATATCAAAAAAGACTGGTTTTATCATTTAGAAATATGTTCCCATCTGTTTAAAATCTGTTATACAAACATTGCAGTATTCTTTCCAAAATAAGCCCACATAGCAGCTGACAACTTTGTCACACCATTTTCCTGAGCAAATACTGTTCAGCTTAATGAAACATTGACGGGTATTGTTGTTGATTTGTATATGCCCATTTACAAATTTGAAAGATCTGAAAACACCCTCACTTTCATTTTCCAGGAAATGTTATTTTGCTCATTCACAAATAAAAAGCATTGAATGGCAATCTTTCATCATCTATAAAATGAATTCTACTCTGTGTTCGTTCCCTACTTTGCGATATAAAGTATAATTTTCCTGTATGTGGGAATGATTAAAATTGAGTTGTTTTACATGCATTTATTACGGTAGATAAGCTGTGTAAATGCACTATTCCGCATACATCATTAGCCTTTCCAGAGATCAAAAGAAATATAATTGCAGTTTGTATGTAAAACTGAAAGATGGATTATTATAGAACAGAACAAAGAAAGTTAACCTGCAAATTAAAATTCATCCTGGGGTATTTATTCTTACCTTTTGAATCCAATAATAGCTAATGGTCTAAAGCACTTCCATTTTACAGCCATGATATTTCATTGAGTAGGAGCTGCTACAATGACATGGCAACACCATGCTGTATATAGTAAAAAAAAAAGAAAATAATGGAAACCATCGGACTTTATGGTCTATATAAAGTCAAAGAAAAACATGCAACATGTTGTTAACATTGCAATTTAATAATATATTTCATCTGTCATAGTTTAGCTGGGACAGCCCAGAATGGTATGTAGAGGGTGTCCACAGCAGAATGTTGAAATGTAGACAGTCACAATGATGATATTACAGGTTTAGAGCCAGGGTTAGGGTTAGAGCTCTGACAGAAGAAAAATGTCATGTAGACATAACGCCCATGTCATACATTCTAAACATGTCAACATCCTGAATATTAACATTCAGAACATATCAACATTCTGATGTTGACATTTTTATGTCAACATTCTGAATTTCAACAAGTTGACTGGAACCCATACAGTGCATCCAGAAAGTATTCACAGCGCTTCAATTTTTCCACATTTTGTTATGTTACAGCTGTATTCCAAAATGGAATAAACTAATTTTCCCCCTCAAAATTCTACACACAACACCCCATAATGACAACGTGTAAAAAGTTTTTTTGGAGATTGGAAATTTATTAAAAATTAAAAACTAAGAAATCATATGTACATAAGTATTCCCAGCCTTTGCTATGAAGATCAAAATTGAGTCAGGTGCATCCTGTTTCCACTGATCATCCATGAGATGTCCCTACAGCTTAATTGGAGTCCACCTGTGGTAAATTCAGTTAATTGGACATGATTTGGAAAGGCACACACCTGTCTATATAAGGCCCTACATTTGACAGTGTATGTATGAGCATAAACCAAGCATGAAGTCAAAGGAATTGTCTGTAGACCTCCAAGACAGGATTGTCTAGAGGCACAAATCTGGGAAAGGATACAGAAAAATATCTGCTGCTTTGAAGGTCCCAATGAGCACAGTGGCCTCCATCATCCGTAAGTGAAAGAAGTTTGGAACCACCAGGACTCTTCCTAGTGCTGGCCGGCCGTCTAAACTGAGCGAACAGGGGAGAAGGGCCCTAGTCAGGGAAGTGACCAAGAACACGATGATCACTCTGTCAGAGCTACAGCATTCCTCTGTGGAGAGAGGAGAACTTTCCAGAAGGACAACCATCTCTGCAGCAATCCACCGATCAGGCCTGTATGGTATAATGGTCAGACCGAAGCCATTCCGTAATAAAAAGCACATGGCAGCCCGCCTGGAGTTTGCCAAAATGCACCCGAAGGACTTTAAAACCATGAGAAACAAAATTCATTGGTCTGATGAGACAAAGATTGAACTCTTTGGCATGAATGCTGGGCATCATGTTTGGAGGAAACCAGGCACCGCTCATCACCAGGGCAATACCATCCCTACAGTGAAGCATGGTGATGGCAGCATCATGCTGTGGAGATATTTTTCAGCGGCAGGAACTGGGAGACTAGTCAGGATAGAGGGAAAGATGAATGCAGCAATGTACCGAGACATCCTGGATAAAAACCTACTCCAGAGCGCTCTTTACCTCAGACTGGGGCAACGGTTCATCTTTCAACGATCCTAAGCACACAGATAAGGTATCAAAGGAGTGGCTTCAGGACAACTCTGTGAATGTCCTTGAGTGGCCCAGCCAGAGCCCAGACTTGAATCCGATTGAACATCTCTGGAGAGATCTGAAAATGGTTGTGCACCGACACTTCCCATCCAACCTGATAAAGCTTGAGAGGTGCTGCAAAGAGGAATGGGCGAAACTGCCCAAAGATAGGTGTGCCAAGCTTGTGGAATCATATTCAAAAAGACTTGAGGCTGTAATTGTTGCTTAAGATGCATCAACAAAGTATTAAGCAAAGGCTATGATTACTTATGTACATGTGATTTCATAGTTTTTTATTTTGAATAAATTTACAAAAAGTTCAAAAAACCCTCTTTCACATTGTCATTATGGGGGAATTGTGTGTAGAATATGTTATATATGTTAAATATAGCATGCACAAATATATGACATGTAAGCTGCAGCTGTCACTTTGGGGGTGAAGGAGGGTGGGGGGTTGTGGGTTTGGGCTTGGCTAGGGTCTCCACGTCATTAGGCCCTGCACCCACCACAGCAAAATGTAGCGAATCAGGGATCCATTTCCATGGGGTAAGGCTAAAATGACACAATTAGCGTAAAGTAGCCCCACCTCCTACATACAGACAAGAGATTTGTGGTATTATCTCCCTATGCTGCCCTCTTCCCTAAGAATAAGGCCGGATTTGGGAGATCCGGCCACTCCGGGAGTGCGGGGGACTAACCGAAAACTTGTGATTCTCCTGCAACTTCCAGGAGAGTAAGTAAGTATGACACACACACACGGGGGCGTAGGATGTGTGTGGTGCTGGTGCCCCAAGCGTCAGAAATGTGCAGTCAGGGGAGACTCCAAAGTTTTGACTACAAAACTTATTAGAATACCACAAAGACAATATTTATAACTTATAAATACCTGCTTTGAATTATTCTACTAATTTTCATAGTCATATGTCACCAAATATGCTGTGCTACAGGGACAGAGTAGAGGTGAGGTAGTGACCGGCTCTGCCTCCCCTCCGTATGTCATGAAGTGCTTTGAGCTGGGGGTGGACCCATGCTACAGCCAACAATGTTGCATAGAAAACAGACCCAGTGAGGCTCTATCAGATCTGCCTTAGGAAGCTGTCTCCCCCTTGCTCCCCGTCCCCTTGAATAGAAACATAGAATTTGATGGCAGATAAGAACCACTTGGCGTATCTAGTCTGCCCCCCCCCCCCCTTTTTTTTTTTAACCATATTTTTACCTCAAACCTTATTTGATCCTTATTTCTTTGTAAGGATATCCTTATGTCTATCCCATGTATGTTTAAATTGCTCTACTGTCTCAGTCTCTGCCAACTCTGATGAGAGGCTATTCCACTTGTCTACTACCCTTTCTTTGAAGTAATATTTCCTCAAATTTCCCCTGAACCTAGCTCCCTCCAGTCTCGGTGCATGTCCCCGTGTCCTTCCCATGCTCCTGATGGACAAGCTAGCCCAGCACCATTGTTATTGGGGGAGGACCCAGCAGCAAGTCCTGCTGCAAGCCAGTGACAAGAGGCGGTAGTGTGTGCTCCCATCGATCTATCCTACATCCTAAATAACAGTGGTGTAGCAAGGCACTAATGCACACTTTGCCAGCACCTCCCCTCCACCCCCGCACATGGTACTTCATAAGGTTGCACAAAGGACCAGGAAGCCCAGTGGGTTTTTATGTCTTGGTAGGTCAAATACAGGTACCACCAGCCAGAGGCAGTACTGCTCCCTAGGCCTTATGTCCTGGGTGGCACACTGATTGCACCCCCCGTCCTGGATCTGCCCCTGGTTGAGGGGAGCACAGCACTCCCCTGTGCTGGTCATGGTGCTGTTTTGCACAACCAAAACAGTAGCTTTAATTTGAGGGTATTCACATACAAATTGGAGGACGGGCTTAGGAATTGCAGCTGTTTAATATGTAGCCCCTTCTTTTTCAAGGAACCAGAAGTAATTGGTCAACTGACTTAAACGCTGTGTCATGGACAGGTCTAGGCTATTCCTTTGCTATTTCTTCATCAATTAAGCAGGACAAAGGTCTGGAGTTTATTTCAAGTGTAGCATTTGCATTTGGAATCTGTTGCTGTGAACTCACAACATGCTGTCAAAAGAGCTCTCAATGCAAAAAATAAAATAAAAAAAATCTACAGTATCAGAGAGTTACTGGGAACCTTAGGAGTGGCCAAATCAACAGTTTGGTACCTTCTGAATAAAATAAATGAGAATTATGGTAGACTTACCTTTGTTAACTCTCTTTTGTCAAGGTTCATAGGGTCCACAGGGAGAACATCGGGGTTGTAGGTGGTGGATGAGATTCCGGGAACCAAACAGTTAAGCTTTCCGGCTTCCAAGAATGCTAGGTACATCTCCACTATAACCCTGCCTCCATGCTCAGGCAAGTCAATTTTGTTACCAAGTTTAAAGCAGGAAGTGGATAGGAGAGAGGAAAGATATTGTACACATAATAACACATTCTCGCAGACAGGAGAAAGGAACCAGTGACTATTGTCATAAAAATCCAGAGAGGCCAGGTACGTCACGGTGGGCTCCCTGTGGACCCTATGAACCTCGAAGAAAGTGAGTTAACAAAGGCAAGTCTACCATAACTCTTGTTTTCTTCTTCGGGATTCATAGGGCTCCACAGGGAGAACATAGGGGATGTCCTAAAGCAGTATTTTTAAGGGAGGGGACGCACCTGAGAAGATAACAGAATCCTGCATCCAAAGGAAGCATCCTGGGATGCAAAGGTATCAAATGAGTAGAAGTTTAGAAATGTGTGAATGGAAGACCACGTAGCGACCTTACATAATTGCTCAGGAGATGCCTCACGGCGTGCCGCCCATGAGGGACCTACAGATCTAGCAGAATGGGCAGAAATTGACGTTGGGACAGGCAAATCAGCTTGATTTTATGCATGTGCATCTGTTTATTAGCTGGCCAGCCATGCTTGTGAAATCCATAAAGTATGAATAGAGAGTCGGATCTTCTGATAGAACTGGTTTGGTCTATGTAGATATGTAGGGCACATACTACATCTAAAGATTGTTTTTTTGCTGAAAGATCTGGCGAGACAAATGCGGGGACTATAATTTCCTGATTAAGGTGAAACCTAGAGACCACTTTAGGAAGGTACCCAGGCCTAGTCCGTAGAACAGCCATGTCATGATGAAAAAGGTGGATGACAGGAGAGAGCTCCTAAGTCCAGTGGTGTAAGTAGAAAAAAAATTCTTAGTGGTACTGTGTGCCCACAAAAAATGGGTGTGGCCACATGCGGCATGGCCAATAAAAATGGGGGCATGATATAGATATGCCCCCAATAGTGCAGTGCCAGATACACATATGCCCCCAATAGTCCCAGATACAAATATGCCCCCACAGTACCAGATACACATATGCCCCCACAGTGCCAGATATGCCTGCACAGTGCCAGATACACATGCCCCCACAGTGCCAGATACATATATGCTCCCACGGTGCCAGTTATGCCCCCACAGTGCTAGATAATCCCCCACAGTGCCAGATACATATATGCCCCCATGGTGCTAGATATGCCCCCACTGTGCCAGATACACATAAGCCACCAGAGGGCCATATATGCCTCCATAGTGCCAGATATGCCCAAACAGTGCCAGATACACCCCCACGTTGCCAGATACACATGCACCCACAGTGCTAGATATGCCTCCACAGCAGTGTCGGACTGGGGTATGAATGGCCCACTGGGGGAATGCAGTGATAGGGGTTCATACTTAGGGGTGTGGCCAGCCTACAAAGGGGGTGTGGCCAGCCTCCACAGAGGCTTGAAATGCACAATAGTCTTGTGCAGTGTAATGCAACATATCTACCATGTATAATACAAGTGCACAGTCTGGAACCTGATCCCTAGAGGAAGGAGTGGGCCCTCAGGCAGTGGGGCCCACCGGTGGTTTCCCCTGTACCCCTGTGGGCCTGTCCGACCCTGCCCCCACAGTGCCAGATACACATATTCCCCCACAGTGCCAGATATGCCCAAACAGTGCCAGATACACATATGCCCCCATGGTGCTAGATATGCCCCCACTGTGCCAGATACACATATGCCACCAGAGGGCCATATATGCCTCCATAGTGCCAGATATGCCCAAACAGTGCCAGATACACCCCCACGTTGCCAGATACACATGCACCCACAGTGCTAGATATGCCTCCACAGCAGTGTCGGACTGGGGTATGAATGGCCCACTGGGGGAATGCAGTGATAGGGGTTCATACTTAGGGGTGTGGCCAGCCTACAAAGGGGGTGTGGCCAGCCTCCACGGAGGCTTGAAATGCACAATAGTCTTGTGCAGTGTAATGCAACATATCTACCATGTATAATACAAGTGCACAGTCTGGAACCTAATTCCTAGAGGAAGGAGTGGGCCCTCAGGCAGTGGGGCCCACCGGTGGTTTCCCCTGTACCCCTGTGGGCCAGTCCGACCCTGCCCCACAGTGCCAGATACACATATTCCCCCACAGTGCCAGATATGCCCAAACAGTGCCAGATATGCCCCACTTTGCCAGATACACATGCCCCCACAGTGCAGATATACCCCCAGCAGTGCAACTCACCATTGTTGTTGCTGCTGCTGCCTGGGGCCGACACTGTCTGCTGTTGCTGTTGGGGAGAGTAGAGCGCAGCATGTGCCCTCTCCTGCCCTCAGTCCGGTCTCCTCGAGTCCTGCGGCGGCATCCTGTATATCATATCTGGCGCCGGTCCGCATGCCAATCAGAGCTTGCAGTCCGAGAGTGGTGGCTCCTGATTGGCTGCCGGTCCGTGAGCTCTGATTGGCTCACGAACTGGCATCTGAGTAATACACACCGCCGCCGGACTCAGGTGGAGAAACCGCCGGTCACCAGAGTGACTGACTAGGCAGGCAGGACTGGAGAGGGGCAGGAGAGGAGAGGCGCATGCTGCGCTCTCCTCTTTCCAACACGGTGTCTGCAAGGTTGCGGCCCAGTGGTACTGCGTACCGGCAGGGAATTTCTTACCGGTACACGGTACCGCCCTGTACCACTATACTTGCAGCACTGCCTAAGTCTGACACGCTCCTGGCAGAAGCAATAGCCAGAAAAAAATATTGTCTTAGCCATCAACCATTTGAGGTCCCCTGACTCTAAGGGTTCAAAAGGGGGCTCTTGAAGTGCCTCCAATACTACAGATGACCCCTTGAAAAAAAGTACGTATATCCGGTAGTGTAGCAATTTTTCTCTGAAACCATACTGATAGGGCAGAAATTGAAGAAAAGCCAATATTTTAAGAAAAGCCAGTATTCCTAATAGTTTAAATATAGTTATACGTTAGCATTTACAAGCGCACCATATGAAATAGGTATGCCATATTCTATAATATATATGTGCTGAAGCAGGCTTGCATGCCTAAAGCATTGTTTGAATACAGAGGTTGAAAATCCTTTTGCTCTGAAAATGGATGATTCAAGAGCCACGCCGCCAAAGACAATGGTTCAAGAACGGATGTAGACATGGCCCTTGAAATAGAAGGTCCTGTCACTAAGGAAGTTGAAAGGGTTGCCCTACTGAAAGATCTGTAGGTCGGAGAACCAGTGCCGTCTGGGCCATGCTGGGGCTATCAGAATGAGTTTTCCTTCTTCTTGTTTGAATTTCCTTATTACCCTTGGCAGAAAGGATATTGAGGGAAATATGTATGGTAGATGAAAGGTCCTTTGTACTGCTAGAGCTTTCACGAATGCTGCAGATGGATCCCGAGACCTGGATCCATATACTGGGACCTTGTAGTTGTGACATGATGCCATCAGATACATGTTTGGCTGGACCCACCTGTCCACTAATAGTTGGAACACTTCTGGATGGAGAGCCTGTGTTCAAATCCTGACGACTGAGGAAGTCTGCTTCCCAGTTGAGAAGGCCTGGTATGAAAATTGCTGATATGGCCGTAAGTTGACGTTCGGCCCACTTTAGTATTTTGGCTACCTCTTTCATTACCCTTTTGCTACAAGTGCCGCTTTGGTGATTGATATATACCACTATTGTGGCATTATAAAAGAAAATGACTGTATTGCGCTAAATTAATCCAAGGTGCATATATGAATGAAATCACTCATTGATATAATTAGCCAGTATTTATTTCAATAATATCTGTATATAAAAATCAATAAAAACCTACATACAACTTTCCAGTGAGCTCACTTGATTTCTTAACTATAAATTGTATACACTTGCGCACATAAATATCTCCCAAAAATACACTTTATTAAAATGTACCTTAGTACTATAGTACTATAGTACTATATTCAGATATGCACCTTGGATTAATTTAGCGCAATACAGTCATTTTCTTTTATTTAGCAATAGAGTGGTGATCTCTCAGCTTCATTTTTTAGCTGTATGAACACAGATGCAGCTGGACTGTTTAGGTGATTGCTGTGGAGCCACCAAGTTAATGATAGGTGAACCTCCGGAGTCAGAGTCATTATCTGACATTTAATCTGATTAGGCATGCCATTCCATTTGGCTAGAATCAACTTTAAAGGGCGAGAGTGAAATTGTGCAATCAGGGCGAGGACTTGCATGCCCGAGTGAATTGACACCTGAGGATGGTGAAGGAACCGCTGTATTTTGGGCCTAATTCAGCAAGGATCGCAAATCAGCAAAATTAGCAAAAAAAAGCGTAAAAACGCAAATTCTGCAACTTAAATAGCAAAAACAGAAAAAATAACCCCAATTTCTAAAACTTAGCAAAAACTGCGTATGTACTATGAAAAGTAGGCGTGTAGGGGGCGTACTAAAGGGCTGGACTCGCAAAAACTACGATCAGATGCGTGTTGCGGGGCATGTTGTGGGCGTATGCTGATGGTCGGTGGGCGATGCATTCGCAATTTTTACAACAGATCGCACATTTCTGATGTGCAGTTTCTGAGTGACTACAGGTCTACTTTAAAAATTGCACAAGCTGACCTCAGTTGTAGACTGCATGTATACATGACACCCAGCTGAAGAAGCTCACAACTCAGACCGCAAATCACTTCATTCAGCTGTATTGGAACTTAGAAACATGTAAGGTATTGTTTAACTCTGTAACACATGTTGATTGTGAAAATAAATGTTACTAACTGATTTGTGTTTACACTTACTAACAATCGAGGTTTGACAACCACACTATTTGATAGAAGCAAATGTAAAATAACCTTTACAAGCATTTTGCTTAGTAGTATCTGCTGAATGACATTTAGCGTCCTAACATTTTTTTTTAAACAACCAACATTTTTTTGTTTAACAAAACATACCCACATAATTTTTTTTATTTTTTAAATTTTATTTGTGTGCTACACACATAAACATATGTTGAAGAACAGCAACACCATCTTTTTATTTTCAAGTTTTGCAAATTCTGCTCCATTTGTATACTTATTGAAACAAATATTTACACATAATTCCTTAATGTAAGGTATGTAAATAAAAGCAAAGAAACAATAATATAATGTTTGACCACTTCACAATAAAAAAAAACACTATTTTTATTTTTTTGATAAAAATGTTACTGTTGTTTCCGAATTAAAATATTTTGACTCCAATAATTGCTGTTGTGTAGGGTTTAGAGGCTAGAATTCACACTCTCTCTAGTTGAATATATTTGAACACAGTTATGGGCATTAGTCAATGTTTGAAGAAAAACACTATGGTGTCTAGATAATAATTGCTAAATTACCACAAGATCATTTGACCAATTAAGTGATAATTGAATTGATTTACAATTGTTGAGTAGTTTCTTTAATTTGGGTGCTGGAAAGTAGGTTGTGCAATTTTTAAGGGAAAAACACTGTTAGCAAAAAATGCAACATCAGAAACTTTTGCGTACATTTGTAAATTGTAAGCAAAAATTGCGATTATTAGGATAGTTTTCGCAATATTTGCACATTTCACAAGGCCACCTTCTTTTTGTTAAATTTAATTAGTGTTGCAGTTTTTCCGTTTGGGTGTGCTTTCGCAATTTTGCTTTTGCGCGCAATTTTTGCTAATTTGTAATTTTTGCAATCCTTACTGAATTTGCCCCTTTGTCCCTTAGTTTCAATATTTTGTTAATTGGCAGAAACAGTTGTTGAGTTTGAGAGTTTAGCCAGGCACCCAGATGTACCATCCTTTGGGACGTTATGAGTGAGGACTTTGTCCAGTTGATAAGCCAACCGTGACTTTATATGAAGGCTATAGTTTTTTGTAATTTGCTGTGCAATACCTCCTGTGAACTGACCAAGAGCAGTATGTCATCCAGATAAGGAAGTATCCTGATTTCCTGACAAAACAGGTGTGCTGCCATGACAGCTATGACTGCCATGACTTTTGTAAATATTCTGGGTGCTGTAGCCAGGCCAAACGGCAGCGCCTGGAACTGATAGTATTTGCTTAGGATAGCAAACCTCAGGTACTGTATTGTCGATGTGACAGCGCAATAGCTATATGCAGATATGCATCTTGTATGTCCAATGACACCATGAAACCCCTCAGCTCCATTGCTAAAAATGGAGCGTAGGGTTTCCATGCGAAACTTGGAAACTTTCACAAATCTGCTGAGAGACTTGAGATTGAGAATAGGTCTATATGTCCCATTTGGCTTTGGTACATGGAACAGGCATTAATAATAGCCCCTTCCTTTTTGAGCATGAGGAACTGGCACTATTACTCCTGACTGGAGGAGTGATTGAACTCCATCTCACAAAAAAAACCTGCAATGCTGCAATGGATTGGGTTTTCAAAGGGGAGTATCTAGGTACTCAGAACCCCCCTCCCCTGTGTGCGCCACTGTTAAGATATACTCCAGCACTGATCTACAGACCCAATCATTGAATGTTTGCAATATATGAATTTGGTAATGGAGACACTAACATAACCATAATTCAAATAAGGCAAAGTAATAAGTGATAGATTTTATTACATGCATACAAGAGTACAAACTAAAGTAAAGTGTACACAAGCGATCTGGTCATAGAACAATTTTGTACTATCTGCAGAGCCGGCCTTAGGCATAGGCAAACTAGGCAAATGCCTAGGGCATTTGGTATGCTTAGGGGCACCAGCAGCTTCTGCTGATTAAAATGATATGCGGCATGCCTATATTCTGTGTGTGACTGCGGCTGTATCTGCATATGAAATGCTACATTGCAGTGTATTCCTGGAAATCACTGTAATGTAGCATTTCATATGCAGATACAGCCGCAGTCGCACACAGAATATAGGTATGCTGCATATCATTTTAATCAGCAGAAGATTCTTGTGCGTCCTAGCCACATAGTAATGCAAATAAGATGTATTTTCGTAAACAAAAGGCGCCCGACGTTAGCAGAGCTGCCAGCTGACTCATGCCAGGCATCTCCTGCAGAACTAGCGGCGGTGATAGAGGGCACCAGCCAAAATCTTGCCTAGGGCATCATATTGGTTAGGGCCAGCTCTGACTATCTGCATAGAAAACTATCATATTCTAACATTCAAATAGTGTAATCTAATACTACATATCTAGATTCTGTCATGGTACTGTGTAAGAATGTTTTAAAATACATTAAGTATAGGTTAATCATGATGGATGAACCTAGAGAGTAAATGTAGTGGCTCTTTAACATGGCAGGAGATTGCTCAGGTCTGCAAGAAGTAAGAACTGTAATATTCAGAACAATAAATACGTAAAAGTATGAAATACATTCATTATTACACAGCTGGATATTGGCTGTATCACTGCATACTGTTGTAATACTGTGAGAGATGCTCCGGCTTACGCAGTCACTGGACAGCTGTGATCATTTTCTATTTGCACTTCTCTCCTTCATCAGGTGACTGGGTAGCACAGCACATACACAACTTCTGTGTGTACAGGGAAATTAGGCCTGCATAAAAAATACACATACATATAAATATATATATATATATGACACAAAATAAAAGCAGACAAATGTACCTTCTTAAACAGTGTATGTATTGCCATGAATTTTAAAACTGAAACTCTTTGATGTTAACGCTATCTCTCTTTACATGATCAGAAAAGTCTGTGTCTGCAAACTATCAGTTCATTGATTCCAGTAGCCAAACCATGGGGCAGATGTATTAAGCCTGGTGAAGAGATAAAGCATTAATAAGTGGAAGGTGATAACGTACCAGCCAATCAGCTCCTGTCATTTTTCAAACCTGTAATGTTTGGTTGGTGAGTTATCACCTTCCACTCCTTTCACTTCTTTATCACTACTTTATCACTTCTCCAAGCTTAATACATCTGCCCCATGTGAGATAATGGGGGTCATTCTGAGTTGATCGCTCGCTAGCAACTTTTTGCAACTCTGCGATCAGGTTAAATCTCAGCAAAACTGCGCATGCGTATGCACCGCAATGCACAGGCGCGTTGTACGGGTACAAAGAGGCTTGGTGCTGAGCGACGGATTTAACGAAGAAACCATTCGCACAGCCGATCGCAAGGTGATTGACAGAAAGAGGGCGTTTTCTGGGAGTGTTTGGAAAAACGCAGGCGTGTCCAAACGTTTGCAGGGTGGGTGTCTGACGTCAATTCCGGGACCAGACAGGCTGAAGTGATCGCAGCGGCTGAGTAAGTCCAGAGCTACTTAGAAACTGCTAAAATCGTTTTTTTATCTTTATGATCGCAGCACAGCAAAAAGTTGCTAGCGAGCAATCAACTCGGAATGACCCCCAATGTGTGTGTGTTTTACTTGCATGTATGGTTAAGGGGGCTTGGTTAAATGTTCAGACTCCTGGCATTTGCAGTATATCTTCATTCAAAATCATTATATCATGTAAATGGTAATACTACATTATTGTAATAGGTGGTAATAGATAGATTTATAGGTTTACAGATTCAGATTGCTCAGTTTTCAAAAAAATAAATAAAGCACAATACTGTGTTTTGAAGTTTTGCTGTATCTGGACATATAGATGTATAGGGTGTAAAAAAAGCACATCTGGCTACAGTTCCTGGTGTTTTCCACTTTGTATATATTTTTCTTCAACATTGACTGGGAGCAGGGCACCCTCTATAATGTGAATTGAGCACGTGGAACTCGTGCTCCAGTTGTAAATATGACCCCACTTTCTTACCATAGGGACAAATTGTATGCAATTGCACGACTGCTTGCAATTTTGTGTATTTCAAATGCAGCAAGAGGTAGGAGTCTAGGAGATAAACATTTTGCGAGATCTGTGTGCTGCGTTAGAGGACGCAGCCTTATTCACCATCGCGACCATCGGCATATGTAACAAATACATAGTAAAGATCAGATATATACATAATAAAGAAGACTTTCTCTATGTGTACATCAGACTTTCTCTCTGTAAGTCTAAGAAGAACACTTTCGGAAGACTTTTTAACATAAATTGATAATATTCTGAAGCCTATTGTACAAATCACTGCAAAACAGTTTTTCAGCTATAGAATACAGAATTATTGTATATTTGCTGTGCCTAGGCCCCTAAATTGTCCCTAATTGTATTCAGGACAGATACAGTACTGTATGCCAACTCCCATCCTATAGTATACTATAAACCCATCTAACTGGCTTGTATGTTGCAACTTAACATACTGTATCTCAGTGCCGTAACTAGGCATTTTAGCGCTGTGTGCAAGAAACGGCATTGGCGCCCCCCACCCCCTATGCAAGATAGGGACAGTGCGCGCCGCAGGCGCGTGAAAAATATATAGGGGCGTAGCTTCACAGGGAATGGGTGTGGCCACAAAATAATACCAATTCATACTAGGATGCACAGTAGTCTCCATTATTCAAATTACGCCACACAGTAGCGCCACTACTCCAGGTAGAGTCCCCTTTTACACATTACAGCAGACAGTCCCCTTTTATACACATTATGGCAGACAGCGTGCCCTTTTTATACATTATGGCAGACAGCGTCCCCCTTTTTATACATTATGGCAGACAGCGTCCCCCTTTTTACACATTACGGCAGACAGCATCCCCCTTTTTACACATTACGGCAGACAGCATCCCCCTTTTTACACATTACGGCAGACAGCACCCCCCTTTTTACACATTACGGCAGACAGCGTCCCCTTTTTACACATTACGGTAGACAGCGTCCCCCTTTTTACACATTACAGCAGACTGCATCCCCCTTTGTGTGAGGTTGGTAGGGCTGTAACTCAATACAAGACGCTGGCCGTTGATCCTTCAGGGCGACTGCGCTGTGTGCCAGGCACACCTGGCACACACGTAGTTACGGCTGTGCTGTAACTGCAGCTTTCCCATGTATAGTCAACTAGTATAAAGGTCTAATTTCCTCTTAATCAAGATTGTGTAATCAGACAACGCTGCACAGGCAATGTGAGTGACTATTCAATTAATTAGTAATTTTGCAACTCTGTCTAAGTACCTCCTTACTTATGAATATAAAACCATTTTGGTCCTATTATTATTATTATTATTATTATTTATTTATATAACACCTTTCTGAGTACAGAAACAGAATGAACAAAACAAGAAGAAAGTGACTAATACCCCTTTCAGACAGAGAAAACAACCCAGTAATCCCCCCCCCCCCCCCCCCCCCCCCCCCACACACACACACACACACATCTCAGGGGCCCCTCGTGCTGGACCAAATTCGTTTTTCAAAGACGGAGGCAGCCTTGTGTCCATCTCTGCACATCAGGCATGCCCTGTTGGCGGCTGCTCTCCTCACAGAGAGCTCTGATCGGCAGAGCTCTCTGCATTCCGATCAGAGCTCTCTGCATTGAAAACATTGTAGCAAAGTCACACACCTGAGGGAGCTGCTTACCAGGTGTAAGGATGGCCATTGGTGTGTTCGCCATCGATGGTTGCCATCAATGGAAAAACTGTGAGTGGCCATCGATTGGGCAGACCGGAAAAATCATTAGAATGTTGAGTGAGTTGCAAACGAATTTGCAGATGTCCGCTGTCTGGGAAAGTTTTCGCACGGTGTACACATGCATTCGCAAACTTGCACAGGGCGGGTTTTCACTCTCTATGGGCGGCGGGTATCTGATCGCAGACCTCTGTAAAAACGAAGAGGAGCGATCAGGTCTGAATTAGGCCCTTTGTCTTGGCTGATACTCAAAATGTGTATGTTGCAGTGTGAAGCTAGTGTGCAGGAGGAAGAAGGCCTCAAGCACATATACTGTATGCTGACATCACTGCCATTTGATTTTTAAAATAGTTTTTTCTTTTCCTCTATTTCTAATCTTTAATGTACCTGAACGGAAGAAAAAAACTTCAAAGATGGAGCAAGCAATGTGCATAATGACAAGAATCCTGGTCAAACAGCTGTGACATTCCGATGCCGAAATGCAGGCACAGGAGGATGCATGACTCCAACACTTCTTTGACAATGAGATAGAGTTACATTCCTTTGTCATGCAGCTTGTGGGTATACATGAACGAATATCAGGGGAAAACAGAGAGGCACAGATGTCCTTCCTTAATGGTCTGGTGTATAGATTACATCCTCCACACCCTTATGCAAGGTATCCTCCTCACTACTGTGTGGGCGGTGCATTTAAAATACCTGATGTCAGAATCCTGGCGTACAGGAGACCAATGTTGGAATCCCGACAGCCGGTGAAATACCGCCGGATGGAATCCCGACCACCGAAGGTTATTCCCACTCCGTTAGTGGATCCACCTGTGGCTCTCTGAGGGTCATTTCATAAACTACCAACATCATAGCAGAGGCATGCAGTTTATGGAAACCCCTCAAATCCACCTTTTGCTACTCCACAAGGCACTGTGCATACTTATCTACACGGCACAGGGAATAATACTCCACATGCCAATAAGTCAGTGACGTGCGGTGAAGTCAGTTGCCAGTGAGGCACTCCTGATTCACGCACAATTGCGCCCCCCTCCAACTTAGAAAAAAAAAAGAAGTAGGTTCCCCCTTATTTAACCATAGCCAGCACGAGGCTGAACTAGCGAGGGGGATAATGCCATAATGGGGGGAACACTCTGTGTGGTGTCCCCTTGCTATCTTATTAAACACCCCAAAACCAGTCAGCCCAGAATTGGAATTGAAAGTGGGACCCCCCCCAAAAATGTGTGTGCATGGAGCTAGAGGGTACAGTAT
This sequence comes from Pseudophryne corroboree, assembly GCF_028390025.1. Classification (NCBI taxonomy): domain Eukaryota; kingdom Metazoa; phylum Chordata; class Amphibia; order Anura; family Myobatrachidae; genus Pseudophryne; species Pseudophryne corroboree. The sequence goes on from NC_086448.1 coordinate 561,400,877, forward strand.
ATATCGATATATATGGAGCTGAAGGTATGTGTGAGAGTGTGTGTGTGTATATATATATATATATATATATATATGGGTGGTCTTCAGTTTGCCGGCTGTCAGGATCCCAGCGCACAGTATACTGGCGCTGGAATGCCGACAGCCGGCTTACCGACACTTTCTCTCCCTCTTGGGGGTCCACAACCCCCCTGGAGGGAGAACAAATAGCGTGGCGCACGTATCGCTGCGAGCACTGCAAGCCCGCAAGGGGCTCATTTGCATTCGTCATGCTGTCGGTATGCCGGCGGTCGGGATCCCGGTGCCGGTATGCTGGTTGCTGGGAGCCAGGCCGCTGGCATACCATACTCCACACACATATATATATATATGGTGTGTCCAACCAGAGTCAAAGTGTGCTGGGACTTCTAGTTCCTCAGCCAGCTGCAGCATGACATGAAGTGGGACAGGTATAATTTTCATCTGAGAATGGCCAGTTACTCGCATCTTCCACTACAGACAGGTAAGTGCCGGAAAGGACAACCCCTAATGCAGCTGACATCTGGTCACTCCCCTGAGGCTCTCAGCGGTACAAGAGCAGACTGCAGCAGTGCATTAGCTGCCATGCCTGTGGGGATCCGAGCACTGAGCTGCGGGGAGAAACCCTTCACTTAAGTATGACAATACTATCAGCCCCATGCTGGAAAATTAACATACAGGCAGACAGAGAAAAGAGTCTATTCGCTCAATAATCTTAGCTGTATAATCCAGTAGCCGTCTCAGAAAAAAAAAACCTCTGTATGGATTCTAAAACTACAAGTAAATTACACTTCAGAAAAGGCTGCGCTTGAAGAAAAACAGCATTCTGATGGTTCCAGCAGTGTTAAAAAAAATAGATATAACCTTTAATATATAGAACATACATACAAATTAAAAACAAAATCACAAATAAATCACAATGTGTCACTTGAAGCCAGATACTATAGGAGAAACAGGGTGGTATTTATGTGACCGGCGGTCGGGAGACCGACAGTCACATGACCTCCTCCAGCATCCCAACCCCTCACTATCCCGATGGTCGGCATGCCGACCAACAGGGACTATTTCCACTCGTGGGTGACCACGACACCCATAGAGTGGGAATAGAACCCGGTCGCCACCGAGCCCGCAAGGGACTTGCTGCACTCGCCCCTCCCCACCGGGATCCCGGCGTCGGTAAGCTGACCGGCGGTCTCCTGGCCGCCGGTCAGCCATACTACACCCGGAGAAACATTTTACCAGTGCTGTACCTTATGCTGGAAAGTGCAGTGATTTTTCCACAAAGCCCCCTGGATAACACACACACTATGGGAGTCATTCCGTCCCGATCGCTGCTGTGCGTTTTCGTGGGGGGCACGGTTTGGCTACGCCAAGATAACATTAATAGACACCCCCATACCCCAGACAACAATAATATATTGCCACCCCAGATGGCATTAATACACCTACATTCCACAGTAACTCTCCTAGAGAACATTAATACTGTCCCACACATTATTCCCTCCTAGCAAACATAAATACAACCCCACAATTCAACACCCCATCCTAGAAACATTTCACTACACCCCAACACCCCCTCCTAGCGACACTTTAGTACACCCCTACAGCCCAATACCCCCTTAGACGCCTAGAGAACGTTAATACTCCCCCACACCAATCCCTCCTAGTTAACATTATTACACTGCCTCCATGGATACTTGACTTTGAAACTGTGAGCCCGAGGACAGAGGGAGCTGCGTGCACAACCAGCAGCTCCCTCCAGTCATCCTGTATGCAGGGAGCTACAGAGCTCTGTTGCTGGTGCCGCTCCGTGAACGCGATCGCAGCTTTTTCTGAGATGGAAACAGTGCACAGCTGCCTGTCTCCATCTCTAATATTAAATATTCGGGCAATGCGGGGGGTTCCAGGTACTGGCAGCCGGTACTTCGGTGTACTTACTGAGAATGGCTGTCTTCTTCCTTCTGTCCCGGTCCTGGCTCCTCTGAGGCATTGTCGCGTCATTAGCTTCCTGGGCTTCCTGCAGTGCCCTCCAGTGGCCGGCCCTGGCTGAGGCACTTATACTAGTGCCGCCTGTAATGCTTTTTTCAATGGGCTTTTACAGCCCGTAGCTTGTCCCCGCCCCCTGCCCGCTCACGGCTTCAGCTCCTTCAGTATTGTAAGTGTGAGGCAGCGCTCTCGCTGCCTCACAAACAAAACTGGCTGTATTTGCAAACCAAATTGATTACAATAATACAAAAGAGATATTCATAACACAGAATATGTGTTAAAAATATGTTCTTTGTATTATTTTAATCATTAAATGACAGGTGAGGCACTGCCTCCCCTGCCTCCCCTGACTGCACGTCCTTGCAATAAGTATACCAGTCCTGACAGCGCAGTGCATAGCAGTCCACATGCCACTGTGCATAATAGTCCTGATGGCACAGTGCATAGTAATCCACATGGCACTGTGCATAATAGTCCTGATGGCACAGTGCATAGTAATCCACATGGCACTGTGCATAATAGTCCTGATGGCACAGGGAATACTAGTCAATATGACACTGTGCATACTTACCCAGAGAGCACAGGGAATAATACTCCACATGCCAATAAGTATACCAGTCCTGACAGCACAGTGCATAGCAGTCCACATGCCACTGTGCATAATAGTCCTGATGGCACAGGGAATACTGCCACTGTGCATAATAGTCCTGATGGCACAGGGAATACTAGTCAATATGACACTGTGCAGACTTATTCAGATGGCACAGGGAATAATTCTCCACATGGCACAATGCATACTTACCCAGATGGCACTAATCATAAACGTCCACTTAGCAGTATGGGCAGCACTGTCTACAGACAGTTATAGAATTTAAAAAAAATTCTATTTCAAGTTTCCAGTACAGTTTTGTGTTTATTTTATTTATGTATACAGAGGCAAAGAAGAATTTTTATCTTGTTTTTCGATTTTTTTTTTTTTTTTTACTTATTTATCATGTGTATCCTGCACTTAACAAGCCTGTCAAGTGCTCATATCATGCCCGGCATTTTACTTCATTCACTTGTATACATGGGGGTATACGTAATGTATAATGTACACACATTGGCCCTCATTCCGAGTTGATTGCTCGCTAGCTACTTTTTGCAGCCATAGTCCCCGCCCACGGGGGAGTGTATTTTCACGTTGCAAGTGTGCGATCGCATGTGCAGCCGAGCGGGACGAAAAAGTTTTTTGCAGTTTCTAATAGAGATGAGCGGGTTCGGTTTCTTTGAATCCGAACCCGCACGAACTTCACTTTTTTTTTCACGGGTCCGAGCGACTCGGATCTTCCCGCCTTGCTCGGTTAACCCGAGCGCGCCCGAACGTCATCATGACGCTGTCGGATTCTCGCGAGGCTCGGATTCTATCGCGAGACTCGGATTCTATATAAGGAGCCGCGCGTCGCCGCCATTTTCACACGTGCATTGAGAGTCATAGGGAGAGGACGTGGCTGGCGTCCTCTCCATTTAGATTAGATTTAGAAGAGAGAGAGAGAGAGAGATTGCTGTGATACTGTAGATTAGAAGAGAGTGCAGAGTGCAGACAGAGTTTAGTGACTGACGACCACAGTGACCAGTGACCACCAGAGACAGTGCAGTTGTTTGTTTTATTTAATATATCCGTTCTCTGCCTGAAAAAAACGATACACAGTCACACAGTGACTCAGTCTGTGTGCACTGCTCAGCCCAGTGTGCTGCACATCAATGTATTGTATATAAAGCTTATAATTGTGGGGGAGACTGGGGAGCACTGCAGGTTGTTATAGCAGGAGCCAGGAGTACATGATAAATAATATTATATTAAAATTAAACAGTGCACACTTTTGCTGCAGGAGTGCCACTGCCAGTGTGACTAGTGGTGACCAGTGCCTGACCACCAGTATATTAGTAGTATTGTATACTATCTCTTTATCAACCAGTCTATATTAGCAGCAGACACAGTACAGTGCGGTAGTTCACGGCTGTGGCTACCTCTGTGTCGGCACTCGGCAGGCAGTCCGTCCATCCATAATTGTATTATATACCACCTAACCGTGGTTTTTTTTTTCTTTCTTTATACCGTCGTCATAGTCATACTAGTTGTTACGAGTATACTACTATCTCTTTATCAACCAGTGTACAGTGCGGTAGTTCACGGCTGTGGCTACCTCTGTGTCGGAACTCGGCAGGCAGTCCGTCCATCCATAATTGTATTATAATATATACCACCTAACCGTGGTTTTTTTTTCGTTCTTTATACCGTCGTCATACTAATTGTTACGAGTATACTACTATCTCTTTATCAACCAGTGTACAGTGCGGTAGTTCACGGCTGTGGCTACCTCTGTGTCGGAACTCGGCAGGCAGTCCGTCCATCCATAATTGTATTATAATATATACCACCTAACCGTGATTTTTTTTTCGTTCTTTATACCGTCGTCATACTAGTTGTTACGAGTATACTACTATCTCTTTATCAACCAGTGTACAGTGCGGTAGTTCACGGCTGTGGCTACCTCTGTGTCGGCACTCGGCAGGCAGTCCGTCCAACCATAATTGTATTATATACCACCTAACCGTGGTTTTTTTTTCATTCTTTATACCGTCGTCATACTAGTTGTTACGAGTATACTACTATCTCTTTATCAACCAGTGTACAGTGCGGTAGTTCACGGCTGTGGCTACCTCTGTGTCGGCACTCGGCAGGCAGTCCGTCCAACCATAATTGTATTATATACCACCTAACCGTGGTTTTTTTTTCATTCTTTATACCGTCGTCATACTAGTTGTTACGAGTATACTACTATCTCTTTATCAACCAGTGTACAGTGCGGTAGTTCACGGCTGTGGCTACCTCTGTGTCGGCACTCGGCAGCCCGTCCATAATTGTATATACCAGTGACCTAACCGTGGTTTTTTTTTCTTTCTTTATACATACATACTAGTTACGAGTATACTATCTCTTTATCAACCAGTCTATATATTAGCAGCAGACACAGTACAGTGCGGTAGTTCACGGCTGTGGCTACCTCTGTGTCGGCACTCGGCAGCCCGTCCATAATTGTATATACCACCTAACCGTGGTTTTTTTTTCTTTCTTTATACATACATACTAGTTACGAGTATACTATCTCTTTATCAACCAGTCTATATATTAGCAGCAGACACAGTACAGTGCGGTAGTTCACGGCTGTGGCTACCTCTGTGTCGGCACTCGGCAGCCCGTCCATAATTGTATATACCACCTAACCGTGGTTTTTTTTTCTTTCTTTATACATACATACTAGTTACGAGTATACTATCTCTTTATCAACCAGTCTATATATTAGCAGCAGACACAGTACAGTGCGGTAGTTCACGGCTGTGGCTACCTCTGTGTCGGCACTCGGCAGCCCGTCCATAATTGTATATACCACCTAACCGTGGTTTTTTTTTTCTTTCTTTATACATACATACTAGTTACGAGTATACTATCTCTTTATCAACCAGTCTATATTAGCAGCAGACACAGTACAGTGCGGTAGTTCACGGCTGTGGCTACCTCTGTGTCGGCACTCGGCAGCCCGTCCATAATTGTATATACCACCTAACCGTGGTTTTTTTTTCTTTCTTTATACATACATACTAGTTACGAGTATACTATCTCTTTATCAACCAGTCTATATATTAGCAGCAGACACAGTACAGTGCGGTAGTTCACGGCTGTGGCTACCTCTGTGTCGGCACTCGGCAGCCCGTCCATAATTGTATATACCACCTAACCGTGGTTTTTTTTTCTTTCTTTATACATACATACTAGTTACGAGTATACTATCTCTTTATCAACCAGTCTATATATTAGCAGCAGACACAGTACAGTGCGGTAGTTCACGGCTGTGGCTACCTCTGTGTCGGCACTCGGCAGCCCGTCCATAATTGTATACTAGTATCCAATCCATCCATCTCCATTGTTTACCTGAGGTGCCTTTTAGTTGTGCCTATTAAAATATGGAGAACAAAAATGTTGAGGTTCCAAAATTAGGGAAAGATCAAGATCCACTTCCACCTCGTGCTGAAGCTGCTGCCACTAGTCATGGCCGAGACGATGAAATGCCAGCAACGTCGTCTGCCAAGGCCGATGCCCAATGTCATAGTACAGAGCATGTCAAATCCAAAACACCAAATATCAGTAAAAAAAGGACTCCAAAACCTAAAATAAAATTGTCGGAGGAGAAGCGTAAACTTGCCAATATGCCATTTACCACACGGAGTGGCAAGGAACGGCTGAGGCCCTGGCCTATGTTCATGGCTAGTGGTTCAGGTTTTTTGGAAGGGACATCCTGCGTGACACTGCAGTGCCACTCCTAGATGGGCCCGGTGTTTGTGTCGGCCACTAGGGTCGCTAATCTTACTCACACAGCTACCTCATTGCGCCTCTTTTTTTCTTTGCGTCATGTGCTGTTTGGGGAGGGTTTTTTGGAAGGGCCATCCTGCGTGACACTGCAGTGCCACTCCTAGATGGGCCCGGTGTTTGTGTCGGCCACTAGGGTCGCTAATCTTACTCACACAGCTACCTCATTGCGCCTCTTTTTTTCTTTGCGTCATGTGCTGTTTGGGGAGGGTTTTTTGGAAGGGACATCCTGCGTGACACTGCAGTGCCACTCCTAGATGGGCCCGGTGTTTGTGTCGGCCACTAGGGTCGCTTATCTTACTCACACAGCGACCTCGGTGCAAATTTTAGGACTAAAAATAATATTGTGAGGTGTGAGGTATTCAGAATAGACTGAAAATGAGTGTAAATTATGGTTTTTGAGGTTAATAATACATTGGGATCAAAATGACCCCCAAATTCTATGATTTAAGCTGTTTTTTAGTGTTTTTGGAAAAAAACACCCGAATCCAAAACACACCCGAATCCGACAAAAAAAATTCGGTGAGGTTTTGCCAAAACGCGTTCGAACCCAAAACACGGCCGCGGAACCGAACCCAAAACCAAAACACAAAACCCGAAAAATTTCAGGCGCTCATCTCTAGTTTCTAAGTAGGTCTGAACTTACTCAGCCCTTGTGATGCCTTCAGCCTGTCCGGTCCCAGAATTGACGTCAGACACCCACCCTGCAAACGCCTGGACACGCCTGCGTTTTCCCTACCACTCCCAGAAAACGGTCAGTTGACACCCATAAACGCCCTCTTTCTGTCAATCTCTATGTGAACGGCTGTGCGAATGGAATCATCGCTAGAAGCATTGCACAGCAACAATGCTGTTTGTACCCGTACAACGCGCTTGCGCATTGTGGTGCATACGCTTGCGCAGTAGTAATCTGATCGCTGCACTGCGAAAATCGGCAGCGTGCGATCAACTCGGAATGACCCCCATTATGCCTTCTATTTTCAATATGTGAGAGACAAAGAAGATTTCTTTTTGTTTTCTATTTTTTTTTTACTTATTCATGTGTATCCTGCACTTAACAGGCATGTCAAGTGCTCAGGCCATGGCTGGCATTTACTTCATTCACTTGTATATATGGGGGTGTACAGTATGTAATGTATATTGTCCACACATTATGCCTTCTATTCAGAGCCGGCCCTAACCAATATGATGCCCTAGGCAAGATTTTGGCTGGTGCCCCCTAGCACCACCGCTGGTTCTGCCTCTGACCTTGTACCTCTTTCCCAGCACCATCACCCCTCACCCATAGCAGTCCTTGTACCCCCTATATTTTAAATAGGAACAGTTCGCACATTTGACGCACAGCCCAAAAAGGGGAATCTTCTGGCTGGGAAGGGGCATGGCCACACAATAGTAACCCCAATTCCAATTACACCACACAGTACTGCAACTTTATTCACATTTTATCATGCGATAGTGTCCATAATTCATATTACATCCCACAGTAGTATCACTTTACCTTATAAACATTACTCCTCACACAGTGGCGTAACTAGAAATTTTTCTCCCCCAAGCCAAAAAATCCTTCGGCGCCCCCCCCCCCCCCCATACACCCCGTAATTGGCACTAGCAAAGGTAGAAAAATGAGCGCGCCGCAGGCGCGCGCTGGCAAAAAGGGGTGTGGCTTTGTCGAAATGGGCATGGCTTTGCGTGGAGGGCGTGGCATTGCAGGAAAAGACTACCTTATACCCCAGTTTTGCAACCTGCACGCCCAGACGTTGGCCACCACAGGAAAGAAAAATAATCCTGATTCATGCCCCTTACATTATTTGTCATTTTTCCTCCTTATAGTAATGCCCAGTATACATTATTCCACATACTGCAATGGCCCTTAGACATTATTCCACACACAATCAGTGATCGCGCTGAGCCAAAAAAAAAGTGGGTCCCAGGGACCCTTCACTTTTAAAAATTGGGGTCCTACCGGTCTTTTTCTGGGTCCCATCGGAATGAAGGTTCTTATTAATTTTAATCTTGTTTGGACACTACAAAAGTGTTGCAAGATGGGGGGGATGGGGTGACAATGCTGCTGGGCTGTGTAGCATGCAGGACACCCTGCACCAGAGCTGTAACTAGACATTTTGGTGCCCTTAGGCAGAAAGTGAATTGGTGTTAGACCACTTAGACTATAAAGAACAGGTAGTGCGCGCCGTAGGCGCGTTGCAAAATTTTAGGGGCGTGGCTTCATAGGGAAGGGGCGTGACCACATAATAGTGTCAATTCACATTACACCACACAGTAGTGGCGCTTATACACATTGCACCAGGTAGAACCTCCTATGCACACTGATCCAGGTAGATCACGTCATACACTTTGCTCCAGGTACAGCACGTCATACACTTTGCACCAGGTACAGCACGTCATACACTTTGCACCAGGTACAGCACGTCATACACTTTGCACCAGGTAGAGCACGTTATCATACACATTGCATCAGGTAGAGCATGTTATCATACACATTGCCGCTAGGTAGAGCAAGTTATCATACACATTGCCGCTAGGTAGAGCAAGTTATCATACACATTGCGTCAGGTAGAACACGTTATTATACACAATGCGCCTGGTAGAGCACGTTATTATACACAATGCGCCTGGTAGAACACGTTATTATACACAATGCGCCTGGTAGAGCACGTTATAATACACATTGCACTAGGTAGAACACGTTATTATACACAATGCGCCTGGTAGAGCACGTTATTATACACATTGCACTAGGTAGAGCACGTTATCATACACATTGCGCCTGGTAGAGCACGTTATTATACACATTGCACCAGGTAGAGCACGTTATCATAACATTGCGCCAGGTAGAACACGTTATCATACACATTGCGCCAGGTAGAACACGTTATCATACACATTGCGCCAGGTAGAACACGTTATCATACACATTGCGCCAGGTAGAGCACGTTATCATACACATTGCGCCAGGTAGAACACGTTATTATACACATTGCGCCAGGTAGAACACGTTATTATACACAATGCGCCTGGTAGAGCACGTTATTATACACAATGCGCCTGGTAGAGCACTGAGACACATTGCAGTAACCACTCACTTATCACCTCCAGTTGCACGAAGGGGCCGTTTGACACAAGTGGCTCCGCCCCCAGCAGCAACTCACTGACACTCACCATTTTTTCTGACAGCACAGTGCAGTGAGTGCACTGGCACAAGTAGCCAGCCTGCGCCTGTAGTAGCCGCAGCCTGGAGGAGCTCTATGTGAAATCTCAAGCAGAGGCTGTTCTCTGGCAAGAAGGAGCTCGTCCAATCGCTTCCCCTGACGGGCTGGCCACTGCTAAATATACCGATAATCAGTTCCAACTGTGTCAAAGTAGTGGAGCCCCAGGTGCAATGGGAAAGTCAGTGTCACTGCACAGTTGTACTGATTACTGGTATATTTAGTAGAGATGTGCACTTGAAATTTTTCGGGTTTTGTGTTTTGGTTTTGGGTTCGGTTCCGCGGCCGTGTTTTGGGTTCGACCGCGTTTTGGCAAAACCTCACCGAATTTTTTTTGTCGGATTCGGGTGTGTTTTGGATTCGGGTGTTTTTTTCAAAAAACACTAAAAAACAGCTTAAATCATAGAATTTGGGGGTCATTTTGATCCCAAAGTATTATTAACCTCAAAAACCATAATTTCCACTCATTTTCAGTCTATTCTGAATACCTCACAATATTATTTTTAGTCCTAAAATTTGCACCGAGGTCGCTGGATGACTAAGCTAAGCGACCCTAGTGGCCGACACAAACACCGGGCCCATCTAGGAGTGGCACTGCAGTGTCACGCAGGATGGCCCTTCCAAAAAACACTCCCCAAACAGCACATGATGCAAAGAAAAAAAGAGGCGCAATGAGGTAGCTGTGTGAGTAAGATAAGCGACCCTAGTGGCCGACACAAACACCGGGCCCATCTAGGAGTGGCACTGCAGTGTCACGCAGGATGGCCCTTCCAAAAAACCCTCCCCAAACAGCACATGATGCAAAGAAAAAAAGAGGCGCAATGAGGTAGCTGTGTGAGTAAGATAAGCGACCCTAGTGGCCGACACAAACACCTGGCCCATCTAGGAGTGGCACTGCAGTGTCACGCAGGATGGCCCTTCCAAAAAACACTCCCCAAACAGCACATGACGCAAAGAAAAAAAGAGGCGCAATGAGGTAGCTGTGTGAGTAAGATAAGCGACCCTAGTGGCCGACACAAACACCGGGCCCATCTAGGAGTGGCACTGCAGTGTCACGCAGGATGGCCCTTCCAAAAAACACTCCCCAAACAGCACATGACGCAAAGAAAAAAAGAGGCGCAATGAGGTAGCTGTGTGAGTAAGATAAGCGACCCTAGTGGCCGACACAAACACCGGGCCCATCTAGGAGTGGCACTGCAGTGTCACGCAGGATGGCCCTTCCAAAAAACACTCCCCAAACAGCACATGACGCAAAGAAAAAAAGAGGCGCAATGAGGTAGCTGTGTGAGTAAGATAAGCGACCCTAGTGGCCGACACAAACACCTGGCCCATCTAGGAGTGGCACTGCAGTGTCACGCAGGATGGCCCTTCCAAAAAACACTCCCCAAACAGCACATGACGCAAAGAAAAATTAAAGAAAAAAGAGGTGCAAGATGGAATTGTCCTTGGGCCCTCCCACCCACCCTTATGTTGTATAAACAGGACATGCACACTTTAACCAACCCATCATTTCAGTGACAGGGTCTGCCACACGACTGTGACTGAAATGACGGGTTGGTTTGGACCCCCACCAAAAAAGAAGCAATTAATCTCTCCTTGCACAAACTGGCTCTACAGAGGCAAGATGTCCACCTCATCATCATCCTCCGATATATCACCGTGTACATCCCCCTCCTCACAGATTATCAATTCGTCCCCACTGGAATCCACCATCTCAGCTCCCTGTGTACTTTGTGGAGGCAATTGCTGCTGGTCAATGTCTCCACGGAGGAATTGATTATAATTCATTTTAATGAACATCATCTTCTCCACATTTTCTGGAAGTAACCTCGTACGCCGATTGCTGACAAGGTGAGCGGCGGCACTAAACACTCTTTCGGAGTACACACTTGTGGGAGGGCAACTTAGGTAGAATAAAGCCAGTTTGTGCAAGGGCCTCCAAATTGCCTCTTTTTCCTGCCAGTATAAGTACGGACTGTGTAACGTGCCTACTTGGATGCGGTCACTCATATAATCCTCCACCATTCTTTCAATGGGGAGAGAATCATATGCAGTGACAGTAGACAACATGTCCGTAATCGTTGACAGGTCCTTCAGTCCGGACCAGATGTCAGCATCAGCAGTCGCTCCAGACTGCCCTGCATCACCGCCAGCGGGTGGGCTCGGAATTCTGAGCCTTTTCCTCGCACCCCCAGTTGCGGGAGAATGTGAAGGAGGAGATGTTGACAGGTCGCGTTCCGCTTGACTTGACAATTTTCTCACCAGCAGGTCTTTGAACCCCAGCAGACTTGTGTCTGCCGGAAAGAGAGATCCAAGGTAGGTTTTAAATCTAGGATCGAGCACGGTGGCCAAAATGTAGTGCTCTGATTTCAACAGATTGACCACCCGTGAATCCTTGTTAAGCGAATTAAGGGCTCCATCCACAAGTCCCACATGCCTAGCGGAATCGCTCCGTGTTAGCTCCTCCTTCAATGTCTCCAGCTTCTTCTGCAAAAGCCTGATGAGGGGAATGACCTGACTCAGGCTGGCAGTGTCTGAACTGACTTCACGTGTGGCAAGTTCAAAGGGCAGCAGAACCTTGCACAACGTTGAAATCATTCTCCACTGCGCTTGAGACAGGTGCATTCCACCTCCTATATCGTGCTGAATTGTATAGGCTTGAATGGCCTTTTGCTGCTCCTCCAACCTCTGAAGCATATATAGGGTTGAATTCCACCTCGTTACCACTTCTTGCTTCAGATGATGGCAGGGCAGGTTCAGGCGTTTTTGGTGTTGCTCCAGTCTTCTGTACGTGGTGCCTGTACGCCGAAAGTGTCCCGCAATTCTTCTGGCCACCGACAGCATCTCTTGCACGCCCCTGTCGTTTTTTAAAAAATTCTGCACCACCAAATTCAAGGTATGTGCAAAACATGGGACGTGCTGGAATTTGCCCAGATTTAATGCACACACAATATTGCTGGCGTTGTCCGATGCCACAAATCCACAGGAGAGTCCAATTGGGGTAAGCCATTCCGCGATGATCTTCCTCAGTTGCCGTAAGAGGTTTTCAGCTGTGTGCGTATTCTGGAAACCGGTGATACAAAGCGTAGCCTGCCTAGGAAAGAGTTGGCGTTTGCGAGATGCTGCTACTGGTGCCGCCGCTGCTGTTCTTGCGGCGGGAGTCCATACATCTACCCAGTGGGCTGTCACAGTCATATAGTCCTGACCCTGCCCTACTCCACTTGTCCACATGTCCGTGGTTAAGTGGACATTGGGTACAGCTGCATTTTTTAGGACACTGGTGACTCTTTTTCTGAGGTCTGTGTACATTTTCGGTATCGCCTGCCTAGAGAAATGGAACCTAGATGGTATTTGGTAACGGGGACACAGTACCTCCAACAAGTCTCTAGTTGGCTCTGCAGTAATGATGGATACCGGAACCACGTTTCTCACCACCCAGGATGCCAAGGCCTCAGTTATCTGCTTTGCAGCAGGATGACTGCTGTGATATTTCATCTTCCTCGCAAAGGACTGTTGGACAGTCAATTGCTTGGTGGAAGTAGTACAAGTGGTCTTACGATTTCCCCTCTGGGATGACCATCGACTCCCAGCAGCAACAACAGCAGCGCCAGCAGCAGTAGGCGTTACACGCAAGGATGCATCGGAGGAATCCCAGGCAGGAGAGGAATCGTCAGAATTGCCAGTGACATGGCCTGCAGGACTATTGGCATTCCTGGGGAAGGAGGAAATTGACACTGAGGGAGTAGGTGGGGTGGTTTGCGTGAGCTTGGTTACAAGAGGAAGGGATTTACTGGTCAGTGGACTGCTTCCGCTGTCGCCCAAAGTTTTTGAACTTGTCACTGACTTATTATGAATGCGCTGCAGGTGACGTATAAGGGAGGATGTTCCGAGGTGGTTAACGTCCTTACCCCTACTTATTACAGCTTGACAAAGGCAACACACGGCTTGACAAATGTTGTCCGCATTTCTGTTGAAATACTTCCACACCGAAGAGCTGATTTTTTTGGTATTTTCACCAGGCATGTCAACGGCCATATTCCTCCCACGGACAACAGGTGTCTCCCCGGGTGCCTGACTTAAACAAACCACCTCACCATCAGAATCCTCCTTGTCAATTTCCTCCCCAGCGCCAGCAACACCCATATCCTCCTCATCCTGGTGTACTTCAACACTGACATCTTCAATCTGACTATCAGGAACTGGACTGCGGGTGCTCCTTCCAGCACTTGCAGGGGGCGTGCAAATGGTGGAAGGCGCATGCTCTTCACGTCCAGTGTTGGGAAGGTCAGGCATCGCAACCGACACAATTGGACTCTCCTTGTGGATTTGGGATTTCGAAGAACGCACAGTTCTTTGCGGTGCTTTTGCCAGCTTGAGTCTTTTCATTTTTCTAGCGAGAGGCTGAGTGCTTCCATCCTCATGTGAAGCTGAACCACTAGCCATGAACATAGGCCAGGGCCTCAGCCGTTCCTTGCCACTCCGTGTGGTAAATGGCATATTGGCAAGTTTACGCTTCTCCTCCGACAATTTTATTTTAGATTTTGGAGTCCTTTTTTTACTGATATTTGGTGTTTTGGATTTTACATGCTCTGTACTATGACATTGGGCATCGGCCTTGGCAGACGACGTTGCTGGCATTTCATCGTCTCGGCCATGACTAGTGGCAGCAGCTTCAGCACGAGGTGGAAGTGGATCTTGATCTTTCCCTAATTTTGGAACCTCAACATTTTTGTTCTCCATATTTTAATAGGCACAACTAAAAGGCACCTCAGGTAAACAATGGAGATGGATGGATACTAGTATACTTATGGATGGACGAGCGACTGCCGACACAGAGGTAGCTACAGCCGTGGACTACCGTACTGTGTCTGCTGCTAATATAGACTGGATGATAATGAGATGAAATCAATATATATATATATAATATCACTAGTACTGCAGCCGGACAGGTATATATATTTATTATGTAATGACTGATGACGGACCTGCTGGACACTGTCAGCTCAGCAGCACCGCAGACTGCTACAGTAAGCTACTATAGTAGTATGTATAAAGAAGAAAGAAAAAAAAAAAACACGGGTAGGTGGTATACAATTATGGATGGACAAGCGACTGCCGACACAGAGGTAGCTACAGCCGTGGACTACCGTACTGTGTCTGCTGCTAATATAGACTGGATGATAATGAGATGAAATCAATATATATATATATAATATCACACTAGTACTGCAGCCGGACAGGTAGATATATTTATTATGTAATGACTGATGACGGACCTGCTGGACACTGTCAGCTCAGCAGCACCACAGACTGCTACAGTAAGCTACTATAGTAGTATGTATAAAGAAGAAAGAAAAAAAAAAAACCACGGGTAGGTGGTATACAATTATGGATGGACGAGCGACTGCCGACACAGAGGTAGCTACAGCCGTGGACTACCGTACTGTGTCTGCTGCTAATATAGACTGGATGATAATGAGATGAAATCAATATATATATATATAATATCACACTAGTACTGCAGCCGGACAGGTAGATATATTTATTATGTAATGACTGATGACGGACCTGCTGGACACTGTCAGCTCAGCAGCACCGCAGACTGCTACAGTAAGCTACTATAGTAGTATGTATAAAGAAGAAAGAAAAAAAAAAAACCACGGGTAGGTGGTATACAATTATGGATGGACGAGCGACTGCCGACACAGAGGTAGCTACAGCCGTGGACTACCGTACTGTGTCTGCTGCTAATATAGACTGGATGATAATGAGATGAAATCAATATATATATATATAATATCACTAGTACTGCAGCCGGACAGGTATATATATTTATTATGTAATGACTGATGACGGACCTGCTGGACACTGTCAGCTCAGCAGCACCGCAGACTGCTACAGTAAGCTACTATAGTAGTATGTATAAAGAAGAAGAAAGAAAAGAAAAAAAACGGGTAGGTGGTATACAATATTATATATATATATTATATACAATTATATATATATATTATATATATTAAACTGGTGGTGATTATTAAACTGGTGGTCAGGTCACTGGTCACACTATCAGCAACTTGCAAGTAGTACTCCTAAGCAGACAATCACAATATATATTATACTGGTGGTCAGTGTGGTCACAATGGCAGTGTGGCACTCTGGCAGCAAAAGTGTGCACTGTACGTTATATGTACTCCTGAGTCCTGCTCTCAGACTCTAACTGCTCCCCACTGTCAGTGTCTCCCCCACAAGTCAGATATACATTATACAGTCACACTATCTATCTATCACTTCAGCAAGTAGTAGTACTCCTCCTAATGCTCCCCAAAATTACTACTGAGTCTCTCTCTACTCTAGTCTCACTCTCTTCTCTATAAACGGAGAGGACGCCAGCCACGTCCTCTCCCTATGAATCTCAATGCACGTGTGAAAATGGCGGCGACGCGCGGCTCCTTATATAGAATCCGAGTCTCGCGATAGAATCCGAGCCTCGCGAGAATCCGACAGCGGGATGATGACGTTCGGGCGCGCTCGGGTTAACCGAGCAAGGCGGGAAGATCCGAGTCGCTCGGCCCCGTGTAAAAAAAAATGAAGTTCGGGCGGGTTCGGATTCCGAGGAACCGAACCCGCTCATCTCTAATATTTAGCAGTGGCCAGCCCGTCAGGGGAAGCGATCGGAGGAGCTCCTTCTTGCCAGCCTCTGCTTGCGATTTCACAGATAGCTCCTTCATGCTGCGGCGCCGGCTGGCTACTTGTGCCAGTGCACTCACTGCACTGTGCTGTCAGAAAAATGGTGTCAGTGAGGCCCTGACACTCTGAGTGGCCTCACATTGCACACACGGAGCTTGCAGCCCCCGGACATCCCGCATCTGCACCAGCTACTCCAGGTGAAGTGGGGCGATGCAGCACTGTCTACTGCTTACCTACAGCGGGAGCTGTGCAGCCCGGCCGGCTCCTGCTGGAAGGTAGTTGTCGGGTCTCGGTGGGGCGTTGAGCGGGTCCCGGGTAGGGGGGTGGCGGCGGGCAGATCCGGAGCTGTACTCCCAGTCGCAGAGGAGGGTGCTGGCGGCAGAGCGGCAGTGGAGCCGGATGAGCGGGGCCAGTCTGTCAGCCCTGCAGCACAGATTCATGTGCTGGCGGGGAGCAGGATTCAAAGCGGAAGATGCTGCAGGCTGTGATTGGATGGAGACTACAGGAGGTGATTGGCCGAGGAAACAGCCAGTCACCTCCTGCATTCCGCTGACAGGCTTAACACATGCAAACACATATTCAGATGAGCGCGTCCTGTGGGACCCGCTCATCTTCTAAATGTGAGTCCCGGGCGGCTGTTTCTGGGTAAAATACGCGCCATAGCGCGTTTTTGCGATCACTGACAATAATGCACATGACACAATATGCACACACCGTAATGCCCCCTACACATTATGCCACACACCGTAATGCCCCCGACACATTATGCCACACACCGTAATGCCCCCGACACATTATGCCACACACCGTAATGCCTGTGACACATTATGACAGGAATCGCAATGCCCGTTATACATTATGCTACACACTGCAATGCCCCTGATACATTATAGCACATACAATGTCTGTGACACAGTATGACACACACCACAATGATCCTGAGACATTATACCACATACCACAATGCCCGTGACATAGTATACAACACACCGTAATGCCAGATACATTATGACACACACTGCAATGTCCGTGATACATTATGCCACACACCGTAATGCCCATTACACATTAAGTTCTACAGTAAGGCTTCCAATTACTTTTAAATTACCTGCTCGTTGCCAGGGGTTTCATGCTCTTGGTTCCATGCACGGTGCCAGGATGTCATGCTCGTTGCCAGGGGTTTCATGCACTGGGTGTCATGCTCGTTGCTAGGGGGTAGTGCTTGTTGCTAGGGCCGTGCTCCCAGTGCCACATATGCTCCCAGTGCCAGATATTCCCCCACAGTGCCAGGTATATGCACCCAGTGCCAGATATTCCCCCACAGTGCCAGGTATATGCACCCAGTGCCAGATATTCCCCCACAGTGCCTGCTCCCCCCCCCCAGTGCCAGGTATATGCCCCCCCAGTCCCGGGTATATGCCCCCAGTGCCGGGTATATGCCCCCCCAGTGCCAGGTATATTCCCCCAGTGCCAGGTATATGCCCCCCCAGTGCCAGGTATATGCCCCCAGTGCCAGGTATATGCCCCCCCAGTGCCAGATATTCTCCCACAGTGCCAGATATTCCCCCCCAGTGCCAGGTATATGCCCCCAGTGCCAGGTATATGCCCCCAGTGCCATGTATATGCCCCCAGTGCCAGGTACATGCCCCCCCAGTGCCAGTTATATGCCCCCAGTGCCAGGTATATGCCCCCAGTGCCAGATATCCCCCCCCAGTGCCTGCTTCCCCCCCAGTGCCAGGTATATGCCCCCCAGTGCCGGGTATATGCCCCCCAGTGCCAGGTATATGCCCCCCCAGTGCCGGGTATATGCCCCCCCAGTGCCGGGTATATGCCCCCAGTGCCAGGTACATGCCCCCAGTGCCAGATATTCCCCCCCAGTGCCTGCTTCCCCCCCAGTGCCAGGTATATGCCTCCAGTGCCGGGTATATGCCCCCCCAGTGCCAGGTATATGCCCCCCCAGTGCCGGGTATATGCCCCCAGTGCCAGGTACATGCCCCCAGTGCCAGGTATATGCCCCCCCAGTGCCAGGTATATGCCCCCAGTGCCAGGTACATGCCCTCAGTGCCGGGTATATGCCCCCCAGTGCCAGGTATATGTCCCCAGTGCCAGATCTGCCCCCCCAGTGCCAGGTATATGTCCCCAGTGCCAGATCTGCACCCCCAGTGCCAGGTATATGTCCCCAGTGCCGGGTATATGCCCCAGTGCCTGCTCCCCCGGCCCCCCCACTATGTGTTGGAGGGACACGAGCGCATCGCGCGTCTCTCCTGTGTCCCTCCTGGCTCTCCCCCGGCTGGTCTAATAAAGGAAGTGCCGTTCGTGAGCAAATCAGAGCTCACGAACGGCACTTGCTTCCTTAGACCGGCCGGGGGAGAGCCAGGAGGGACACAGGAGAGACGCGCGATGCGCTCGTGTCCCTCCAACACATAGGGGGGGGCTGGGGGAGCAGGCACCGCAGGGAGGGAGAGGTGATCGCAGATTGACATGCGGACGCTCGTCCGCATGTCAATCTGTTCTAAATCAGTGGCGCCCCCGCAGCCCCTCGCCCTCAAGCCACCGCGAGGACTGCGGGGGCAGTAGTTACGCCACTGTCCTCACAGTAGAGCCCCTTATTCACATTACATCACACTGAATTGCTCCTTATTCACATTACACCACACCTTATTGCTCTTTATTCACATTAGACGACACAGTAGTGCCCTTTCTATTTGCAACGCCACATAGTAGAGCACCTTATACACATAATGCCACACATTAGTAATGCATTTATACACAATTTCACACAGTAATGCCCCTTACACAAATGAGACAAATTAATGTCCTTATAAACATAATGCACCTTACACATTATGACAACCTTTATTAATGCCCTTTTACACATAATGTCCCTTACACATATGCCGCACATTATTAATGCCCTTATACACATAATGACACACATAGTGCCCCCTACACATTTTCTGCACATTATTAGTGCACCTATACACATAATGACACACATACAGTAGTACCCTGTTACACATATGCCGCACATTATTAATGCCCTTATACACATAATGACACACATAGTGGCCCTTTACACATATGTTGCGCATTATTAATGCATTTTTACATGACACACATAATGCTCCTTACACATATTCTGAACACTACTGCACAACCAACCCACTCACATGCACACAGCACTCACACTTCCACCTACACTGTGACCTCTGCCTCTGCTTGGATACAGATGTGTCCTCACAAATCTTGCATCAATGCTAACGTCAGGCACTTTTTTTAATGAAAATGCATCTTATTTGCATTGCTATGTGGCTAGGATGCACAAGCAGCTTCTGCTGATTAAACTGATATGCAGCATGCCTATATACTGTGTGAGACTGGCTGTGTCTGCATATGAAATGCTACATACAGAATATAGGCATGCCGCATATCATTTTAATCAGCAGAAGCTGATGATGCCCCTAGGCATATCAAATGCCCTAGGCAATTGCCTAGTTTGCCTATGCCTATGGCCGACTCTGCTTCTATTTTCAATACAAGGCATACAGAGGCAAAGAATGTTTTTTTTAACTTGTTTATTATATTGTTATACATTCATATGTATCCTGTACTAACGGGATGCGGTTAGGTGACCGGAGGTTGGGAGATCGCTATACCGACCCAAGGATCCCAAAGGGTGAATAACCTGACGGATGGCATGCTGATCAATAGGGACTATTCCCACTATTGGTAGGATGGGAATAGAACCTGTGGTGAGCGCAGCGAGCAACCAAGCCTGCTGCATGGAGAGCGCAGCGAGCCCACAAGGGGCTTCTTTCTGCTCTGCAACATCATTACACTTTAGTAGCTACTGTCAACGCCCTTCAGTCTACCAAAGGCGTTTTCCACCACCATCCTGGCCGAGCTGAGATTGTGGGTGAACTGAACTTTGTCCAGAGAGAGTGGAAGATGTTGTGTGAAGCCCTTGATGAGCCATCACCTCAAAGGGTACACCGCATCTCCAATAAGGTGTACCGGGATCTCCACCCCAGCAACAAATGTCGATTTCTGTAAAGGTAAAAAAAAAATATAAAAATATAGTATAGGTGGTAAATGTATGTTGAATTTGTAGTTTTAATTATTCTCTATATGGTTCTGGTGAATATGAGTGCTTAAGGGCACTTTTTATAGTGCACACATAATCTTCAGCAAAGTACAGAGAATATTTAGGACATTTGCAGCAGTCACAACAGCAGTGGAGCTTACCATCTATTTTCAATGGAATACATACAATATGCCAGTGGACTGGATGCAGGCATTCAGAATACCAACATTGGCATCCAGGCCATTTAAATCCTGAAAGGGGTGAAGTAAGTATCCTAACCTCCCCTCCAATACCCCCTAGCCTTCCCTTCCCGCAGCCTAAACCTAACCTACCCCCTTGGTGCCTAACCCTACCCCTCCATCCATGCTCACCTTCGGGATCCCAGCGGTGGGGTTCTCCACTGCATCCCTTTTCCATATAACACAACAGGGATGTCAAACTCGCAGCCCTCCTGCTGTTGTGGAACTATCCCAGCAAGCCTTGCCACAGTTGCAGCACTCACAAATAGAAAATTTGTGGCAGGGCATGCTGAGATGTGTAGTTCCACAACAGCTATAGGGCTGCGAGTTTTGCTATACAACATAATAGGCTGTCCCTATACCACAATTGCAATCTACTGTATTATTATTTCTCTTACGTCCCAGAGGATACTGGTGGTTCCATTTAGTACCATGGGGTATAGACGTGTCCACTAGGTGCCATGGGCACTTTAAGAATTTGATAGTGTGAGCTGGCTCCTCCCTCTATGCCCCTCCTACCAGACTCCGTTTAGAGAATGTGCCTGGAGGAGCCTGTCACGCTTATGGAAGCTCCCGAAGAGTTTTATTTTATATGTTTGTTATTTTCAGGCAGGGCTGGTTGGCACCAGCCTGTCTGCTTCGTGGGACTTAGGGGGCGGGACCATTAACCTCTTGAAGGGTTAATGGTCCCGTTCCCCACTGACAGGACACTGAGCTCCTGAGGGAACTATTCGCAAGCCACACCACGGCGAGCGTACATTCCCGCTGCACTTCGCCACCCCTAACAGAGCCAGAAGAATGAAGAGTGGTGAGAACTAAGCCGGCGTCCCGATTAGCAGGTCGCCAGCCATTATGGTGGCATGAGGGTACAGAGACTCACGGCTTCTAACCGGGGAGGAATGCGTCTCCAGACACAGTACACAGCTGCGTCTCAGTACACTGAACACAGTACCCACACTGGCAAAAACAGTCTTAAAATGGTTTTCTCTCCATTTTAAGCAACAGATTACCTCAGCCAGTCTAAAAAAAATGGGAAGTCCGCACGCCATTGAAGGGGCGGGGCTTCACTATGAGAGGATCCAGCAGCTCACCAGCACCATTTTCCCTCTGCAGTGGACACAGACGCTTACTGAGAGAGACGCGCAGCTCCTCCAATGTGACTCCAGATTACCTCAGCGGTTCCAGGGGGTCATAGAAGGGGGGGAGCGATTATTAGTGTACTAAGTCCCCTATCAGGGTACTTAGTCTGTGACCCAGATAAGCTTGGCATTAGCGATAAGGGTGCGGTGGGGCTGGCTCCAAATAACTCTGTGTCTCCCTGAAGGGCTCTTTGTGGGTTAATTGTGCGTAACCTTTTCCTGTGTGTGTGTGTGCTGTCACATTTACATTATGTCAGGCAAAGAGTGTGTTTCTTATACAGCGGAGTGTTCCTCTTCACCAGGGGGCTCACTACTGGGTACTCAGGGCAGTGCACCTTCCCAGAATAGTGGGGCTGAACCGGAATGGGTTAATTCCATTAAGGGAATGATCTCAAATATTTCTACAAAACTATCCCGCAATGAGAAAGAGATGCAATACTTAAGACAGACTATGGATGAGTTTATGAATAGAGAGTCAGTCCACAAAAGAGCATCTCAATCCCCTCCCATTTGTCCGCAAAAACGATCTCTGGCCCATATCCTGCAGTCTGACTCAGATGCTGACGGGTCAGACATGGAGGAGGGTGAGGTGGATTTGGAGGGGGGGATGCTACTCTGTCACAGGCAATACAGGCTCTTATAGTGGCTATCAGAGATGTTCTGCAAATTACAGAGGAATGTGAGGAACCTTATTTTAATGTAAAAAAGACGTCCTCAGTCACTTTTACTGTGTCAAAGGAATTGAATACCCTGTTTCAAGAACCGTGGGTTAATCCTGATAAGAAATTTCAAATCCCTAAAAGCTTGCTCTCATCTATTCCTTTTCCTCTGGTGGATAGGAAAATATGGGAAAATCCACCGATAGTGGACCCATCAGTCTCAAGGCTGTCAAGAAAAATTGTATTGCCTGATTGTAAAATTGAGACTACACTCAAATCATTGTACACAGCTGCTGGGGGCCCAGAGACCCACTATTGCATGTGCGTGGATCACAAAAGCCATTGCTAAATGGTCAGGTAACCTAATAGAGGGGTTAGATTCCTTGTCTAGAGGGGATGTTGTTTTACTCCTGCAGCATATACAGGACTCTGCAAACTTTATGGTGGAAGCCATAAAAGAGATTGGTTTGCTTAATGCACGCACCACCGCTATGGCAGTGTCAGCATGCAGGAGCTTGTGGCTACGCCAGTGGACTGCTGATGCGGACTCCAGGAAAGGCGTGGAAGGCCTACCATTCACAGGAGAGGCCTTGTTTGGAGACGAACTAGACAAATGGATATCCAAAGCTACTGCGGATAAGTCTATGTATCTTCCTTCCGCAGCTCCCCCAGCCAGGAAAGCTCATTCAGCTTCAAATTTACAGTCCTTTCGGACAGCCAAGTTTAAGGGAAAATCCAGAGGTGCTTCTACAGCCTCCAGAGGCGCAAGAGGTCAACCACGAAAACCAGCAACTGCAGGTGTTCAGGAACAGAGCGCAGGCTCTGCTTCCTCAAAGCCTTCTGCATGACAGTGGACCGCGAGGCCTGGAGGTCTGTCAGGTGGGAGCCCGACTACAATTCTTCAGTCACATCTGGTCAAGTTCGTGCCGAGATCCCTGGGTAATCGATCTTATTTTCCAGGGCTACAGACTGGAGTTCCAAGAGCTCCCACCTCACAGATTCTTCAAATCAGGCTTACCAGCTTCACAAGAGGCAAGTATAACTTTACATCAGGCCATCCAAAAACTGATACAGACTCAAGTAATTGTTCCAGTTCCACCTAATCTACACAACAAGCGGTACTATTCCAACTTGTTTGTAGTACCGAAACCGGACAGTTCGGTACGATCAATTCTGAACCTCAAGTCCTTGAACCCGTTCTTAAGAGTGTTCAAGATCAAGATGGAGTCCCTGAGAGAATTGTGATCTCAGGTCTGGAGGATGGGGAATATCTAGTGTCTCTGGATATCAAGGATGCGTACCTTCACATTCCGATCTGGCCGCCTCATCAGGCTTATCTACGGTTTGCACTGCAAGACTGTCACTACCAGTTCCAGGCCCTGCCATTTGGTCTCTCCACGGCACAGAGGGTGTTAACCAAAGTGATGGCAGAGATTATGTTTATACTCCGCATGCAGGGAGTGAACATAATTCCGTACCTGGATGATCTTCTGATAAAGATGCTGTCCAGGGAGAAGTTGCTGGACAGCATTGGCCTCTCAACCAAACTTCTCCAGGATCACGGGTGGATTTTGAACCTTCCTAAATCTCACCTAGAGCCAACACGGAGGCTCCCATTCCTGGGAATGATACTGGACACAGAGTCGCAGAGAGTGTTCCTTCTATTGGAAAAGGCATTGGTAATCCAGTAGATCGTTCGGGATGTCCTGAAGCCAACCCAGATATCAGTGCATCTATGCATTCGCCTTCTGGGGGAAATGGTGGCCTCTAATGAGGTGCTTCAGTATGGAAGGTTTCACGCAAGACCCTTCCAGCTCGATCTGTTGGACAAATGGTCTGGATCGCATCTTCACATGCACCAGAAGATTCGTCTGTCGCAAAAAGCCAGGATCTCCCTTCTGTGGTGGCTACAGACCTCTCACCTTGCTGAGGGTCGGAGGTTCGGAATTTAGGACTGGATCCTGTTAACCACGGACGCAAGCCTCCGAGGTTGGGGAGCAGTCACCCAGGGGGTGCAGTTTCAAGGAAGATGGGCAAGTCTGGAAGTCATTCTTCCAATCAACATTCTGGAACTCAGGGCCATATACATAGCCCTTCTGCAGGCCTCTTATCTTCTTCAGGATCGGCCATTCAAGTCCAGTCAGACAATGTGACAGCAGTGACGTACATAAACTGACAGGGTGGAATGAAAAGCAGAGCAGCAATGTCAGAGGTATCAAGACTTCTCCTCTGGGCAGAAAAAAACGCTGTGGCGTTGTCAGCGGTCTTCATTCCGGGAGAAGACAACTGGGAAGCAGACTTCCCCAGCAGACACGACCTGCACCCGGGGGAGTGGGGCATTCACCCAGAAGTGTTCAGGTGCTTGACACGTCAGTGGGGATATCCACAAATCGACATGATGGTCTCTCGTCTCAACAAGAAGCTCAAGCGGTATTGTTCCAGGTCGAGAGATCAACAAACAGTGGCGGTAGACGCTCTGACAACTCCATGGGTCTATCAGATGGTGTACGTGTTTCCTCCACTTATCTGATCCCAAGAATTTTCAAAAGAATAAAAAGGGAATAGTTTCAAACAATACTCATTGCTCCGGACTGGCCAAGAAGGGACTGGTACATGGACCTTCTAGAGATGCTCCTCGAGGATACGTGGCCTCTACCTCTTCGCAAGGATCTTCTACAACAGTGCCCATTCGTCTATTAGGACTTACCACAGCTACGTTTGACAGCATGAAAGTTGAATGGCTGATTCTATCCAGGAGAGGGATCCCTAATAAAATTATCCTGAGTATGACCCAAGCCAGGTAGGAGGAAACATCTAAACATTACCACCATATTTGGAAGAAATACGTCTCTTGGTGTGAGAGCAGAACTTATTCTGTAGTGGAATTTCACCTGGGACATTTCCTGCTTTTTCTGCAGGAAGGTGTGGATGTGGGCCTACGTCTGGGCTCCATAAAAGTTCAGATTCCAAAAACAATTGGCTTCTCTCCCTGAGGTTCAGACGTTTTTGAAAGGTGTTCTGCGCATCCAACCCCCTTTGTACCTCCAACGGCTCCTTGAGATCTCAATTTGGTGCTACAGTTCCTCCAATCGGACTGGTTTGAACCATTACAGGAGATGGACGTAAAATATCTTACGTAGAAGACCATCACACTGTTGGCCTTGGCTTCAGCAAGACGTGTTTTGGAGCTGGGGCTTTGTCTCACGAGAGCCCCTATTTAATTTTCCATGAGGACAGAGCTGAACTCAGAACTTGTCAGCAATTTCTCCCAAAAGTGATGTCTGCGTTTCACATCAACCAACCTACTGTGGTTCCAGTTATCACCAACACTTCCGCTACTTCAAAGTCTTCAGATGTTGTGAGAGCTTTGAAGGTATATGTAAAGAGGACAGCTCGTCACAGGAAATCCGACTCGCTGTTCGTTCTGTATGATCTCAATAAAATTGGGTGTCCTGCTTCAAAGCAGACAATTGGACGCTGGATAAGGCTCACTATGCAGCATGCTTATTCCATGGCAGGTTTGCCGGATCCAAAATCTGTACAGGCCCACTCTACTAGGTCGGTGGGTTTTTCCTGGGTGGCTGCCCGGGGTGTCTCGGCTTTACAGCTCTGCCGAGCGGTTACTTGGTCTGGTTCGAACACGTTTGCTAAGTTTTACAAGTTCAATACTTTGACCAAACTGAAGGTCCTCAGAGGCCAATCAGTTTTGCAGGAACCTCAGCACTCTCCCACCCGGGTTGGGAGCTTTGGTACATCCCCATGGTACTAAATGGACCCCAGTATCCTCTAGGACGTAAGAGGAAAATAGGATTTTAATTACCTACTGGTAAATCCTTTTCTCGTAGTCCATAGAGGATACTGGGCGCCCGCCTGGTGCTTCGTTCTTCCTGCACTGTTACTTGGTTAAGTATTGTTGGTTCAGCTGTTGCTTTTCCTGTTTAAAGTTGGGTTAACTTAGCTTTCCTCTGTTTGTATGTGCTGGTTCGGAATATCACCACTATCTTTATCTATCGTTCTCTCAAAGTATGTCCGTCTGCTCGGGCACAGTTTCCTAGACTGAGTCTGGTAGGAGGGGCATAGAGGGAGTAGCCAGCCCACACTATCAAATTCTTAAAGTGCCCATGGATCCTAGTGGACCAGTCTATACCCCATGGTACTAAATGGAAGCCCCAGTATCCTCTACGGACTATGAGAAAAGGATTTACCGGTAGGTAATTAAAATCCTATTTTTGCTGTGAAAAACATAAGAACACAAAAGAGATATTTACCTCTCTTGGTAACAACCAGTCATGTTGCTTCTCCTCCGCAATCTGGAACAAGTCTGAGTTGGCAAATACCCAGGAGTCGTGAGCACGACCCGGCCAGCCGATAAAGTCATCTGTGAAACTTAACAGTATACGTATTAGCTGTGTTTAACAATACATATCATGGGCCCAGCATATCACTCACATTAAAACACAACATACTACTTACCAAAACTTATGGTCCACTACAGCCTGCAGGATGATGGAGTGCCAGCCTTTTCTTTTGTGGTAATCTGCTGGGTTGTCTCTGGGGGCAATAATGGGTATGTGGGTCCATCTATGGCTCTACTGCATTGGGGATATCCACATACATACACATAGGAAATCTTTTATGGTGTCATCCAGCCAGTCACCTTGTAGTAAGGAGATGAAGCGGTGGTAAACGGTTTCCAGCAATGCCTCGGTCACTTCCCGCACTAGCACACACACCGTCGACCATGCCTACGCCAAACAAGCAGGAGCTCGATGGTCTTTTGGTAGTAGGAGTTTCCCCTAGTGAGTGCGGGGGTGAGAAGTTCAAGCAGGTAGTTAAATGTAGCACATGACATCCGAAAGTATGCCATCCACTGCTTTGGCTGATAAGCTTGCACGGTTGCCCAGAAAGCTTGTCCATTCCTGCGGTCTCTGGTCCACAACGATCGATTTGTTGTGCTGGTAAATCTTAGTATGGACGTAATGCTGCCCAAAACCAGGGCTATCCTCCTGTGCAAATACCAGCATTGAGTATCAGGCATCTCCGCCAGAAATTGCTCCCTTCTCCTCTTGGCATAAGAGTGTGCCAGGTAGCACAGTGAAAGCAGCTGCATCAGGCTCTCATTTGCTGTGTAAGATAGCAAAAAACAGCAAGAACTCAGGATTTCTGGGCTACTCAGCAGTAACTCGTCGGCTATGGTTAATGCAATGCAGTGAGCAGTCACCACCCACTTTTCATGACCTCATCTCTGTGTGCCATAAAAACAGTCCATTTTTTATGACACACAATATATTGCAGGGATTATCTGGGTTCTGTGCTGTGTGAAAGGTTATTAGGAACTTTAACCTGGTCCAACATAGGGGTTAATTCAGATGTGATTGCTAGGCAGCGATTTTTGCAGTCCTGCGATCAGATAGTCGCCGCCTACATGGGGAGTGTTTTTACGCTGTGCAAGTGTGCGATCGCATGTGTAGCAGAGCTGCACAAACTGATTTTGTGCAGTCTCTGCGCAGCCCAGGATTTACTCAGCCACTGCGATCACATCAGCCTGTTCGGGACCAGATTTGACATCAGACATCCTCCCTGAAAACGCTTGATCCCGCCTGCATTTTCCCGGACACTCCCTGTAAATGGAAACTTGCCACCCACAAACGGCCTCTTCCTGTCAATCTCCTTGCGAACTCCTGTGTGAATGGATCCTTCGCACAATCCCGTCGCTGACCAGCGATCCCCGTTGCAGCAGTGCGATGCGCCGGCACAATGCAGTGCATACGCATGCGCAGGTCGGATCTAATTGCCTGCTGTGCGAAAACACACAGCAGCGATCATATCGGAATTACCCCCATAGTTAGACAAATCTGGGAAATCCCCAGGATTTCAATATTTTTCTGTCTGAAAGTGGTATAACAGTACAGGACATGGACAAAGTTTATAAACATTGCTGTATTAGCAGTCATAATACTCAAATAAGCAGCAGGGAAGCAGAACTTAAGGGCTAAGGGGGTCATTCCGAGTTCGCTCGCTAGCTGTTTTTAGCAGCCGTGCAAACGCTATGCCGCCTCCCACTGGGAGTGTATTTTAGCTTAGCAGAAGTGCGAACGAAAGGATTGCAGAGCGGCGGCAAAGTTTTTTTGTGCAGTTTTAGAGTAGCTCAATACCTACTCAAGAGGAGAGTCTTAATCAAAAATGATAATGACATAGCAAACAAACTAAACAAGTTTTTCCAACCGTATTTACCAGAGAGGACCAAATGCTGGGTCTAACACAAAATCTCAACAAAGATAATGTCCCACTGCTAAATGCTTATTTGTGTGAGGAGGTAGTCTGTGACCGATTAAAAAAGTTAAAGATTAATAAGTCACCTGGTACCGATGGAATTCACCCAAGGGTTCTTATGGAGCTGCACGCTGAACTAGCAAGACCTCTATTTTTGATCTTTATGGATTCAGTTAAATCGGGTATGGTTCCCAAGGACTGGCGTATAGCGGAGGTAGTGCCGATATATAAAAAGGGGAGCAAAGCTGAACCAGGTAATTATAGACCAGTTAGTCTTACATCTATAGTGGGGAAAGTATTGGAAGGTATTCTAAGGGACAGTATTCAAAAGTTCCTTGAAGCAAATAAGGTCTTTAAAAGGAACCAACATGGATTTGTGAAGGACAGATCATGTCAGACCAACTTACTTGGCTTTTATGACAGTAAGTGCGAACCTGGATCAGGGTAAGGAGGTGGATATAATCTTTTTAGACTTTGCCAAAGCTTTTGACACTGTACCACACATGCGTCTTATCTATAAGCTACAAGAAATAGGGCTAGGGAGCACGATATGCACTTGGGTCAGTAATTGGTTAGATAATAGGGAGCAGCGCGTTGTGTTCAATGGATCATTTTCAAATTAGACTAAAGTACTAAGTGGGGTGCCACAAGGGTCTGTACTTGGACCACTTTTGTTCAACATTTTCATCAGCGACCTAACAGTAGGTCTAGAGAGCATGGTGTCAATTTTCGCAGACGATACCAAATTGTGTAAGGTTATAAATACGGAGGGGGATGCTGAGTCTCTTCAGAACGACTTAACTAAACTGGAAGCAGGGGTAGCAAAATGGAGAATGAGATTCAACACAGACAAGTGTAAGGTAATGCACTGTGGGGGCAAGCCCAAAAATTACACCTACATACTAAATGGGGTAATATTAGGGGATTCTGTACTTGAAAAAGACTTAGGGGTTCACATAGATAACAAAGTCAGCAGCAGTACCCAAAGTAGGAGTGCAGCAAAGAAGGCTAATAAGATATTAGCATGCATAAAACGGGGAATTGATGCAAGGGACGAGATACTGTGTGCAATTTTGGGCACCATATTACAAAAAGTATATCCTGGAGCTAGAAAAGGTTCAGAGGCGGGCGACCAAACTAATTAAGGGCATGGAGATGCTGGAATACGAGGAAAGCTTGCAAGGCTAGGCATGTTTACATTGGAAAAGAGGAGACTAAGAGGGGACATGATCAACATCTACAAATATATAAGGGGTCAATACACAGAGCTTGGGAGGGACCTGTATTCTATAAGATCAGCACAGAGAACACGGGGTCACTCGCTTAGGTTAGAGGAGAGGAGTTTCTGCACATTGAGGCGAAAAGGTTTTTTCACAGTAAGGACAATACGTGTTTGGAATTCCCTGCCTGAGAGAGTAGTAACTGTGGACTCAGTCAACACCTTTAAGAATGGGTTAGATAAATTCCTATTGGATAAAGATATTCAGGGTTATGGTGCGTAGGCACGCATTATAGTTAATTTAACTAGTCCTAACATAAAAATAACTAGTCCTATATTAAGACTGCATAGGAGACCACAAATAGGTTGAACTCGATGGACGATTGTCTTTTTTCAACCTTAGTTACTATGTATGTTACTCAGCGCTTGCGATCACTTCAGACTATTTAGTTCCTGTTTTGACATCACAAACACGCCCTGCGTTCGCCCAGCCATGCCTGTGTTTTTCCTGGCACGCCTGCGTTTATTTGAACACTCCCTGAAAACGGTCAGTTGACACCCAGAAACGCCCACTTCATGTCAATCACTCTGCGGTCAGCAGTGCGACTGAAAAGCTTTGCTAGACCCTGTGTGAAACTACATCGCCCGTTATAAAAGTATGTCGTGCGTGCGCATTGCGCCGCATACGCATGTGCAGAAGTGCCGTTTTTTTGCTTCAACGCTGCACAGCGAACGAATGCAGCTAACGATCAACTCGGAATGACCCCCTAGGTACAGGGGCATAACCAGAACTTTGTGGGCCCCACAGCAACATATTAAGAGGGCTTCTGTAACAATGCTTCTTGAGAGACATCTCTTCGCAGTACTGTTTAATTTGTGCCCCACAATAGTACCCTAGTTCATTTTCTGAACCATAGTAGTGCCCTAACCCATAGTAGTCCCCTAGTTTATTTTATGAACCATGATAGTTCCCTTGTCACATTGTAGGGCTGCATTTACAGTGCCCCCCGTTCATATTGTGCCACATTAGAGTGTCCTCCAGGTCAATTTATGCCATGTTACGGGTGGTCTTCGGTATGCCGGCTCTTGGGATCCCGGCGCACAGTATACCGGCGCCGGGAACCGGACAGACAGCATACCGACACTTATTCTCCCTCGTGGGGGTCCACGACCCCCCTGGAGGGAGAATAAAATAGCGTGGCGCGTGTAGCGCGCCACCGTGCCCGTAGCGTGGCGAGCGCAGCGAGCCCACAAGGGGTTCATTTGCGCTCGCCACACTGTCAGTAAGCCGGCAGTCGGGCTCCCGGCGCCGGTATGCTGGTCGCCGGGAGTCCGACTGCCGGCAGATCGTAGTGAACCCCATGTTACAGTGCCCCAGTTCATATTATGCTACACTATCGTGCCTCCATTTCATATCATGACACAATAAAGTGTCCCAGTTCTTATTATGTAACATTAGAATGCCCTCCACATTACAATGAGCGGATCAGATTATGACACATTACAGTGCTCTCCAGTTCATATTGTGCCACATTACAGTGTCCCCTTGCTATTATAACATCCATTACACACTCCTCTCACTGAAAATGTAATGTCACACAATTCAGGCTGGGCAATGGATCAGACCCAGTTGCTTAGAAGGATTACTGTATCTAGGAAATTACTATGCAACTATATGACTTGAGTCCAGGCCCCCCTAAGCCACTGGGCCCCATAGCAGCTGCACACCTTGCACCCACTATAGTTACACCCATGGTTAGGTGCAGTGGCGTAACTACTGCCCCCGCAGTCCTCGCGGTGGCTTGGGGGCGCCACTGATTTAGAACAGATTGACATGCGGACGAGCGTCCGCATGTCAATCTGCGATCTCCTCTCCCTCCCTGCAGTGCCTGCTCCCCCGGCCCCCCCCTTATGTGTTGGAGGGACACGAGCGCATCGCGCGTCTCTCCTGTGTCCCTCCTGGCTCTCCCCCGGCCGGTCTAAGGAAGCAAGTGCCGTTCGTGAGCTCTGATTGGCTCACGAACGGCACTTCCTTTATTAGACCAGCCGGGGGAGAGCCAGGAGGGACACAGGAGAGACGCGCGATGCGCTCGTGTCCCTCCAACACATAGAGGGGGGGGGGGGGGGGGGCGGGGGAGCAGGCACTGGGGCATATACCCGGCACTGGGGACATATACCTGGCACTGGGG
This sequence comes from Pseudophryne corroboree, assembly GCF_028390025.1. Taxonomy (NCBI): domain Eukaryota; kingdom Metazoa; phylum Chordata; class Amphibia; order Anura; family Myobatrachidae; genus Pseudophryne; species Pseudophryne corroboree. Next base: position 561,432,999 of record NC_086448.1, read on the forward strand.
GGGCAGATCTGGCACTGGGGACATATACCTGGCACTGGGGGGGCAGATCTGGCACTGGGGACATATACCTGGCACTGGGGGGGCATATACCCGGCACTGGGGGCATGTACCTGGCACTGGGGGGGGCATATACCCGGCACTGGGGGGGCATATACCTGGCACTGGGGGGGCATATACCCGGCACTGGAGGCATATACCTGGCACTGGGGGGGAAGCAGGCACTGGGGGGGAATATCTGGCACTGGGGGCATGTACCTGGCACTGGGGGCATATACCCGGCACTGGGGGGGCATATACCCGGCACTGGGGGCATATACCTGGCACTGGGGGGGAAGCAGGCACTGGGGGGGGGATATCTGGCACTGGGGGCATATACCTGGCACTGGGGGCATATAACTGGCACTAGGGGGGCATGTACCTGGCACTGGGGGCATATACATGGCACTGGGGGCATATACCTGGCACTGGGGGCATATACCTGGCACTGGGGGGGAATATCTGGCACTGTGGGAGAATATCTGGCACTGGGGGGCATATACCTGGCACTGGGGGCATATACCTGGCACTGGGGGGGCATATACCTGGCACTGGGGGAATATACCTGGCACTGGGGGGGCATATACCCGGCACTGGGGGCATATACCCGGGACTGGGGGGGCATATACCTGGCACTGGGGGGGGAAGCAGGCACTGTGGGGGAATATCTGGCACTGGGTGCATATACCTGGCACTGTGGGGGAATATCTGGCACTGGGTGCATATACCTGGCACTGTGGGGGAATATCTGGCACTGGGAGCACGGCCCTAGCAACAAGCACTACCCCCTAGCAACGAGCATGACACCCAGTGCATGAAACCCCTGGCAACGAGCATGACATCCTGGCACCGTGCATGGAACCAAGAGCATGAAACCCCTGGCAACGAGCAGGTAATTTAAAAGTAATTGGAAGCCTTACTGTAGAACTTAATGTGTAATGGGCATTACGGTGTGTGGCATAATGTATCACGGACATTGCAGTGTGTGTCATAATGTATCTGGCATTACGGTGTGTTGTATACTATGTCACGGGCATTGTGGTATGTGGTATAATGTCTCAGGATCATTGTGGTGTGTGTCATACTGTGTCACAGACATTGTATGTGCTATAATGTATCAGGGGCATTGCAGTGTGTAGCATAATGTATAACGGGCATTGTGATTCCTGTCATAATGTGTCACAGGCATTACGGTGTGTGGCATAATGTGTCGGGGGCATTACGGTGTGTGGCATAATGTGTCGGGGGCATTACGGTGTGTGGCATAATGTGTAGGGGGCATTACGGTGTGTGCATATTGTGTCATGTGCATTATTGTCAGTGATCGCAAAAACGCGCTATGGCGCGTATTTTACCCAGAAACAGCCGCCCGGGACTCACATTTAGAAGATGAGCGGGTCCCACAGGACGCGCTCATCTGAATATGTGTTTGCATGTGTTAAGCCTGTCAGCGGAATGCAGGAGGTGACTGGCTGTTTCCTCGGCCAATCACCTCCTGTAGTCTCCATCCAATCACAGCCTGCAGCATCTTCCGCTTTGAATCCTGCTCCCCGCCAGCACATGAATCTGTGCTGCAGGGCTGACAGACTGGCCCCGCTCATCCGGCTCCACTGCCGCTCTGCCGCCAGCACCCTCCTCTGCGACTGGGAGTACAGCTCCGGATCTGCCCGCCGCCACCCCCCTACCCGGGACCCGCTCAACGCCCCACCGAGACCCGACAACTACCTTCCAGCAGGAGCCGGCCGGGCTGCACAGCTCCCGCTGTAGGTAAGCAGTAGACAGTGCTGCATCGCCCCGCTTCACCTGGAGTAGCTGGTGCAGATGCGGGATGTCCGGGGGCTGCAAGCTCCGTGTGTGCAATGTGAGGCCGCTCAGAGTGTCAGGGCCTCACTGACACCATTTTTCTGACAGCACAGTGCAGTGAGTGCACTGGCACAAGTAGCCAGCCGGCGCCGCAGCATGAAGGAGCTATCTGTGAAATCGCAAGCAGAGGCTGGCAAGAAGGAGCTCCTCCGATCGCTTCCCCTGACGGGCTGGCCACTGCTAAATATACCAGTAATCAGTACAACCAGAGGCGGATTGGCCATAGGGTTCACAGGGAAGATTCCCGGGGGGCCGACGCACCCGTGGGGGCCTGTTTTGTTTGAGGACATGTGGTCCTTTTTATAGACCTAATGAATAAGATGCTAAATAATTTGCATATATGAAAATGACTTTGCCACTTAGCCTGTGATTGCAGATGATCTAGTATATGCTCTGTCTGCCTGCTTGGCTGACATATAAGATTGAGTGAATAGTGATTGGGATACGGTTGCTGTAATAAGCAAGAAAATATATATTTTTAAAGAATGATATAGTTTCCTAAATTCTGAAGGTGTATCATATAATGTGCTCATAATTAATTTTATTTCTTTTTAACTTCCCCCTTGATGCTGGACATGGCCACTATCTGGAAAGTCTTGGGGGGAGGGTGCTGCTGCCATGGCCCATGGCTAGACCTTACACCTCTGGTGCTGCCCATGTGGGGCCACTAGTACAAATTTTTCCAGGGCCGCTTTTTGTTCCCAATCCGCCCCTGAGTACAACTGTGCAGTGACACTGACTTTCCCATTGCACCTGGGGCTCCACTACTTTGACACAGTTGGAACTGATTATCGGTATATTTAGCAGTGGCCAGCCCGTCAGGGGAAGCGATTGGACGAGCTCCTTCTTGCCAGAGATCAGCCTCTGCTTGCGATTTCACATAGAGCTCCTCCAGGCTGCGGCTACTACAGGCGCAGGCTGGCTACTTGTGCCAGTGCACTCACTGCACTGTGCTGTCAGAAAAAATGGTGAGTGTCAGTGAGTTGCTGCTGGGGGCGGAGCCACTTGTGATAAGTGAGTGGTTACTGCAATGTGCCTCAGTGCTCTACCAGGTGCATTGTGTATAATAACGTGCTCTACCAGGCGCATTGTGTATAATAACGTGTTCTACCTGGCGCAATGTGTATAATAACGTGTTCTACCTGGCGCAATGTGTATGATAACGTGTTCTACCTGGCGCAATGTGTATAATAACGTGTTCTACCTGGCGCAATGTGTATGATAACGTGCTCTACCTGGCGCAATGTGTATGATAACGTGTTCTACCTGGCGCAATGTGTATGATAACGTGTTCTACCTGGCGCAATGTGTATGATAACGTGTTCTACCTGGTGCAATGTGTATGATAACGTGCTCTACCTGGTGCAATGTGTATAATAACGTGCTCTACCAGGCGCAATGTGTATGATAACGTGCTCTACCTAGTGCAATGTGTATAATAACGTGCTCTACCAGGCGCATTGTGTATAATAACGTGTTCTACCTAGTGCAATGTGTATTATAACGTGCTCTACCAGGCGCATTGTGTATAATAACGTGTTCTACCAGGCGCATTGTGTATAATAACGTGCTCTACCAGGCGCATTGTGTATAATAACGTGTTCTACCTGACGCAATGTGTATGATAACTTGCTCTACCTAGCGGCAATGTGTATGATAACTTGCTCTACCTAGCGGCAATGTGTATGATAACATGCTCTACCTGATGCAATGTGTATGATAACGTGCTCTACCTGGTGCAAAGTGTATGACGTGCTGTACCTGGTGCAAAGTGTATGACGTGCTGTACCTGGTGCAAAGTGTATGACGTGCTGTACCTGGTGCAAAGTGTATGACGTGCTGTACCTGGAGCAAAGTGTATGACGTGATCTACCTGGATCAGTGTGCATAGGAGGTTCTACCTGGTGCAATGTGTATAAGCGCCACTACTGTGTGGTGTAATGTGAATTGACACTATTATGTGGTCACGCCCCTTCCCTATGAAGCCACGCCCCTAAAATTTTGCAACGCGCCTACGGCGCGCACTACCTGTTCTTTATAGTCTAAGTGGTCTAACACCAATTCACTTTCTGCCTAAGGGCACCAAAATGTCTAGTTACAGCTCTGGTGCAGGGTGTCCTGCATGCTACACAGCCCAGCAGCATTGTCACCCCATCCCCCCCATCTTGCAACACTTTTGTAGTGTGCAAACAAGATTAAAATTAATAAGAACCTTCATTCCGATGGGACCCAGAAAAAGACCGGTAGGACCCCAATTTTTAAAAGTGAAGGGTCCCTGGGACCCACTTTTTTTTTGGCTCAGCGCGATCACTGATTGTGTGTGGAATAATGTCTAAGGGCCATTGCAGTATGTGGAATAATGTATACTGGGCATTACTATAAGGAGGAAAAATGACAAATAATGTAAGGGGCATGAATCAGGATTATTTTTCTTTCCTGTGGTGGCCAACGTCTGGGCGTGCAGGTTGCAAAACTGGGGTATAAGGTAGTCTTTTCCTGCAATGCCACGCCCTCCACGCAAAGCCATGCCCATTTCGACAAAGCCACACCCCTTTTTGCCAGTGCGCGCCTGCGGCGTACGCATTTTTCTACCTTTGCTAGTGCCAATTACGGGGTGTATGGGGGGGCGCCGAAGGATTTTTTGGTTTGGGGGAGAAAAATTTCAAGTTACGCCACTGGTTAGGTGCCATTGTAGGCAGTGGGAAAGTGATCTTGGTATAAGTTAGGATAGGAAAAACAAATGAGTGAAGAGGGCCATACTTGTGGGAGTTTACAGTGTAAAGGGGAAGGCAGACAGACAGGGGTGACACAGGGGAAGGCTGACAGACAGGGGTGACACAGAGGGAAGAGAAAGTGAGCAAGGAGCATAGAGTAGGGATGGCCATCGGTGTGTTCTCTATTGATTGTTATTATCAATTGTAAAATGGTAAATAACATAGTAACATAGTATTTGAGGTTGAATAGAAGCAAATTGCCCATCGTGTTCAACCTGTTTTAAGTTGTGATGATTCTACATACTTGCTAAATAATGTTTTATGACTAGTTAGCTACTATAACTCATGTTACCCCCTGATTAACCACGTTGATATTTTAAGTATTATAACCTTGGATAGCTTTTTCATTCAGAAATGTATCCAATCCTTTTTTAAATCCAATTACAGAGTCCGCCATTACCACCTTCCCTGGCAGGGAATTCCACATCCTGATTGCCCTAACAGTGAAGAACCCTTTCCTCCGTTGCGTTCGGAACTTTCTCTCCTCCAGTCGCAGCAAGTGCCCACTTGTCCTAAACTGTGTTCTTTTAATAAATAATTCCTCTGATAACTCTTTGTGATGTCCATTTACATATTTGAAGATATTAATAATATCTCCTCTTAGGCGCCTCTTTTCTAGTGTATACATATTCAGCCTAGTAAGTCTTTCCTTATAGTCCAGTCCTTCTAGGCCTTTAATCAATTTAGCAGCTTGCCTTTGAACACTTTCGAGTTCACTGATGTCTTTTTTATACAATGGTGCCCAAAACTGAACACAATATTCCAGGTGTGGACGTACCAATGTCTTATACAGCGGCATGATTACATCCGAGTCCCTTGTCTCAATTCCCCTTTTTATGCACACTAGCACCTAACTTGCCTTCTTTACTGTGTTTTGACATTGTGTATGGTTATTAAGCCTATTATCAATGAATACCCCCAAATCTTTTTCCAACTCTGTTTCCCCTAGGCGTTCCCCATTTAATATGTAGGATGCCAGTTTGTTTTTAGTCCCACAATGCATAACCTTGCATTTGTCTGTATTGAACCTCATTTTCCATTTAGATGCCCAGAGTTCAAGTTTAGATAGATCATTCTGCAAGGACTCCAAATCCAATTCTGAATTAATTACCTTACACAGTTTAGTATCATCTGCAAAGATTGACACTGTGCTTTCCAGGCCTATTTCTAGGTCATTGATAAATATGTTGAACAGTAGTGGTCCAAGTACGGACCCTTGTGGTATTCCGCTGACTACTGGGGACCAGGTTTAGGACTTCCCGTTGACCACTACTCGCTGAACCCTGCTATCCAACCAGCTGCTTATCCATGTGCAAATAGTTATTCCTAGGCCAATCTCCTTTAATTTAATAATCAGTCTCCTGTGAGGAACTGTATCGAAGGCTTTTGCAAAATCTAGGATGACCACATCCACTGCTTTTCCTTGATCAAGATTATTGCTCACTTCGTCGTAGAAGCTAATTAAGTTAGTCTGACATGACCTGTCCCTCACAAACCCATGCTGGTTCTTGCTAATAATCCTAGCGGACTTTAGATACTCCTTTATGACGTCCCTTAGAATTCCTTCCAATATTTTCCCCACTATAGATGTTAAACTAACTGGTCTGTAGTTTCCCGGAAGATTTTTGGATCCCTTTTTAAATAATGGCACTACCTCAGCTATACGCAAATCCTTTGGTACCATGCCTGATCTAATTGAACTATTGAAAATCAAGTATAGGGGTCGTGCTAGTTGTGAACTAAGTTCCATAAGAACCCTCGGGGGAAGTCCATCAGGACCAGGTGATTTATTAATCTTAATTTTGTTTAGTCTCTCCCGGACTACTTCTTCGCTTAAACAAGTATCTAACCATGAATCATTACTGTCACAATTGTTATGCTCTACTCCCACCATCAGTTCTTCACTGGTAAATACTGATGAAAAGAATTTGTTCAGTATTTCCGCTTTTATTTCGTCATCATTTATCAATTCTCCTAATTCATCTTTTAATGGACCTATATTCTCCTTTTTAACCTTTTACCGTTTATGTATTTAAAAAACTTTTTAGGATTGGTTTTACTCTATATAGCGATTTGCTTTTCATTTTCCATTTTAGCTCAGTAACATAGTTAATGAGGTTGAAAAAAGACAAATTGTCCATCTAGTTCAACCTGTATATACATACATATATACTGTTGTCGAAATCGGAAGAAGAAGACAATACAAACCACACACAGAGTGACGCTTCTCGGTGGTGTCATAAGGACGCAATTGACGTATATGGATGCACCATGTTTCTTTACCGTTCATCATGCATAGAATCGCACGGCGTGCGTGTTGCAATGTGGTGGGTGTATATACGGTAATAGGCGCAATCACTGAGAAATGCCATAAAGATGCACACAGACACATATTTCGTACAACACATAAATTACACATAGACAAAACATGTCCAACACCAGACTTGTATTATAATGTATTTATTAGAGATGAGCGGGTTCGGTTTCTCTGAATCCGAACCCGCCCGAACTTCATGTTTTTTTACACGGGTCCGAGCGACTCGGATCTTCCCGCCTTGCTCGGTTAACCCGAGCGCGCCCGAACGTCATCATCACGCTGTCGGATTCTCGCGAGGCTCGGATTCTATCGCGAGACTCGGATTCTATATAAGGAGCCGCGCGTCGCGGCCATTTTCACACGTGCATTGAGATTGATAGGGAGAGGACGTGGCTGGCGTCCTCTCCGTTTAGAAATTAAAATAGATAGGAGAGTGAGAGTGAGACACTTCATTTACTTACTGGAGCTTAGGAGGAGTTATACTAGTGACTGATGACCAGTGACCTGACCACCAGTGCAGTTTTATAATTTATTATTATTTAATAATCCGTTCTGTTCTTGTTCTCTGCCTGAAAAAAACGATACACAGTGACTCAGTCACACTCACATACCATATCTGTGCTCAGCCCAGTGTGCTGCATCATCTATGTATAATATCTGACTGTGCTCACACAGCTTAATTGTGGGGGAGACTGGGGAGCAGTTATAGGTTATAGCAGGAGCCAGGAGTACATATTAAACAGTGCACACTTTTGCTGCCAGAGTGCCACTGCCAGTGTGACTGACCACTGACCACTGTGACCAGTGACCTGACCACACTGACCACCAGTATAGTATATTGTGATTGAATGTCTGCCTGAAAAAGTACACTCGTCGTGTGACTTGTGTGGTGTATTTTTATTCTATAAAAATTAAAAAACTCATTCTGCTGACAGACAGTGTCCACTCCAGCAGGTCCGTCATTATATAATATATACCTGTCCGGCTGCAGTAGTGATATATATATATATATTTTATATCATTATTTATCATCCAGTCTACTAGCAGCAGACACAGTACGGTAGTTCACGGCTGTAGCTACCTCTGTGTCGGCACTCGGCAGTCCATCCATAATTGTATACCACCTACCCGTGGTTTTTTTTTTCTTTCTTCTTTATACATACTACATCTCATTATCATCCAGTCTATATTAGCAGCAGACACAGTACAGTACGGTAGTCCACGGCTGTAGCTACCTCTGTGTCGGCACTCGGCAGTCCATCCATAATTGTATACCACCTACCCGTGGTTTTTTTTTTCTTTCTTCTTTATACATACTACATCTCATTATCAACCAGTCTATATTAGCAGCAGACACAGTACAGTACGGTAGTCCACGGCTGTAGCTACCTCTGTGTCGGCACTCGGCAGTCCATCCATAAGTATACTAGTATCCATCCATCTCCATTGTTTACCTGAGGTGCCTTTTAGTTGTGCCTATTAAAATATGGAGAACAAAAATGTTGAGGTTCCAAAATTAGGGAAAGATCAAGATCCACTTCCACCTCGTGCTGAAGCTGCTGCCACTAGTCATGGCCGAGACGATGAAATGCCAGCAACGTCGTCTGCCAAGGCCGATGCCCAATGTCATAGTACAGAGCATGTCAAATCCAAAACACCAAATATCAGTAAAAAAAGGACTCCAAAACCTAAAATAAAATTGTCGGAGGAGAAGCGTAAACTTGCCAATATGCCATTTACCACACGGAGTGGCAAGGAACGGCTGAGGCCCTGGCCTATGTTCATGGCTAGTGGTTCAGCTTCACATGAGGATGGAAGCACTCAGCCTCTCGCTAGAAAACTGAAAAGACTCAAGCTGGCAAAAGCACCGCAAAGAACTGTGCGTTCTTCGAAATCCCAAATCCACAAGGAGAGTCCAATTGTGTCGGTTGCGATGCCTGACCTTCCCAACACTGGACGTGAAGAGCATGCGCCTTCCACCATTTGCACGCCCCCTGCAAGTGCTGGAAGGAGCACCCGCAGTCCAGTTCCTGATAGTCAGATTGAAGATGTCAGTGTTGAAGTACACCAGGATGAGGAGGATATGGGTGTTGCTGGCGCTGGGGAGGAAATTGACCAGGAGGATTCTGATGGTGAGGTGGTTTGTTTAAGTCAGGCACCCGGGGAGACACCTGTTGTCCGTGGAAGGAATATGGCCATTGACATGCCTGGTGAAAATACCAAAAAAATCAGCTCTTCAGTGTGGAGGTATTTCAACAGAAAAGCGGACAACAGGTGTTAAGCCGTGTGTTGCCTTTGTCAAGCTGTAATAAGTAGGGGTAAGGACGTTAACCGCCTCGGAACATCCTCCCTTATACGTCACCTGCAGCGCATTCATAATAAGTCAGTGACAAGTTCAAAAACTTTGGGCGACAGCGGAAGCAGTCCACTGACCAGTAAATCCCTTCCTCTTGTAACCAAGCTCACGCAAACCACCCCACCAACTCCCTCAGTGTCAATTTCCTCCTTCCCCAGGAATGCCAATAGTCCTGCAGGCCATGTCACTGGCAATTCTGACGAGTCCTCTCCTGCCTGGGATTCCTCCGATGCATCCTTGCGTGTAACGCCTACTGCTGCTGGCACTGCTGTTGTTGCTGCTGGGAGTCGATGGTCATCCCAGAGGGGAAGTCGTAAGCCCACTTGTACTACTTCCAGTAAGCAATTGACTGTCCAACAGTCCTTTGCGAGGAAGATGAAATATCACAGCAGTCATCCTGCTGCAAAGCGGATAACTGAGGCCTTGACAACTATGTTGGTGTTAGACGTGCGTCCGGTATCCGCCGTTAGTTCACAGGGAACTAGACAATTTATTGAGGCAGTGTGCCCCCGTTACCAAATACCATCTAGGTTCCACTTCTCTAGGCAGGCGATACCGAGAATGTACACGGACGTCAGAAAAAGACTCACCAGTGTCCTAAAAAATGCAGTTGTACCCAATGTCCACTTAACCACGGACATGTGGACAAGTGGAGCAGGGCAGGGTCAGGACTATATGACTGTGACAGCCCACTGGGTAGATGTATGGACTCCCGCCGCAAGAACAGCAGCGGCAGCACCAGTAGCAGCATCTCGCAAACGCCAACTCTTTCCTAGGCAGGCTACGCTTTGTATCACCGCTTTCCAGAATACGCACACAGCTGAAAACCTCTTACGGCAACTGAGGAAGATCATCGCGGAATGGCTTACCCCAATTGGACTCTCCTGTGGATTTGTGGCATCGGACAACGCCAGCAATATTGTGTGTGCATTAAATATGGGCAAATTCCAGCACGTCCCATGTTTTGCACATACCTTGAATTTGGTGGTACAGAATTTTTTAAAAAACGACAGGGGCGTGCAAGAGATGCTGTCGGTGGCCAGAAGAATTGCGGGACACTTTCGGCGTACAGGCACCACGTACAGAAGACTGGAGCACCACCAAAAACTACTGAACCTGCCCTGCCATCATCTGAAGCAAGAAGTGGTAACGAGGTGGAATTCAACCCTCTATATGCTTCAGAGGTTGGAGGAGCAGCAAAAGGCCATTCAAGCCTATACAATTGAGCACGATATAGGAGGTGGAATGCACCTGTCTCAAGTGCAGTGGAGAATGATTTCAACGTTGTGCAAGGTTCTGATGCCCTTTGAACTTGCCACACGTGAAGTCAGTTCAGACACTGCCAGCCTGAGTCAGGTCATTCCCCTCATCAGGCTTTTGCAGAAGAAGCTGGAGACATTGAAGGAGGAGCTAACACGGAGCGATTCCGCTAGGCATGTGGGACTTGTGGATGGAGCCCTTAATTCGCTTAACAAGGATTCACGGGTGGTCAATCTGTTGAAATCAGAGCACTACATTTTGGCCACCGTGCTCGATCCTAGATTTAAAGCCTACCTTGGATCTCTCTTTCCGGCAGACACAAGTCTGCTGGGGTTCAAAGACCTGCTGGTGACAAAATTGTCAAGTCAAGCGGAACGCGACCTGTCAACATCTCCTCCTTCACATTCTCCCGCAACTGGGGGTGCGAGGAAAAGGCTCAGAATTCCGAGCCCACCCGCTGGCGGTGATGCAGGGCAGTCTGGAGCGACTGCTGATGCTGACATCTGGTCCGGACTGAAGGACCTGACAACGATTACGGACATGTCGTCTACTGTCACTGCATATGATTCTCTCACCATTGAAAGAATGGTGGAGGATTATATGAGTGACCGCATCCAAGTAGGCACGTCACACAGTCCGTACTTATACTGGCAGGAAAAAGAGGCAATTTGGAGGCCCTTGCACAAACTGGCTTTATTCTACCTAAGTTGCCCTCCCACAAGTGTGTACTCCGAAAGAGTGTTTAGTGCCGCCGCTCACCTTGTCAGCAATCGGCGTACGAGGTTACATCCAGAAAATGTGGAGAAGATGATGTTCATTAAAATGAATTATAATCAATTCCTCCGTGGAGACATTGACCAGCAGCAATTGCCTCCACAAAGTACACAGGGAGCTGAGATGGTGGATTCCAGTGGGGACGAATTGATAATCTGTGAGGAGGGGGATGTACACGGTGATATATCGGAGGATGATGATGAGGTGGACATCTTGCCTCTGTAGAGCCAGTTTGTGCAAGGAGAGATTAATTGCTTCTGTTTTGGTGGGGGTCCAAACCAACCCGTCATTTCAGTCACAGTCGTGTGGCAGACCCTGTCACTGAAATGATGGGTTGGTTAAAGTGTGCATGTCCTGTTTATACAACATAAGGGTGGGTGGGAGGGCCCAAGGACAATTCCATCTTGCACCTCTTTTTTCTTTAATTTTTCTTTGCGTCATGTGCTGTTTGGGGAGGGTTTTTTGGAAGGGACATCCTGCGTGACACTGCAGTGCCACTCCTAGATGGGCCCGGTGTTTGTGTCGGCCACTAGGGTCGCTTATCTTACTCACACAGCTACCTCATTGCGCCTCTTTTTTTCTTTGCGTCATGTGCTGTTTGGGGAGGGTTTTTTGGAAGGGACATCCTGCGTGACACTGCAGTGACACTCCTAGATGGGCCCGGTGTTTGTGTCGGCCACTAGGGTCGCTTATCTTACTCACACAGCTACCTCATTGCGCCTCTTTTTTTCTTTGCGTCATGTGCTGTTTGGGGAGGGTTTTTTGGAAGGGACATCCTGCGTGACACTGCAGTGACACTCCTAGATGGGCCCGGTGTTTGTGTCGGCCACTAGGGTCGCTTATCTTACTCACACAGCTACCTCATTGCGCCTCTTTTTTTCTTTGCGTCATGTGCTGTTTGGGGAGGGTTTTTTGGAAGGGACATCCTGCGTGACACTGCAGTGACACTCCTAGATGGGCCCGGTGTTTGTGTCGGCCACTAGGGTCGCTTATCTTACTCACACAGCTACCTCATTGCGCCTCTTTTTTTCTTTGCGTCATGTGCTGTTTGGGGAGGGTTTTTTGGAAGGGACATCCTGCGTGACACTGCAGTGACACTCCTAGATGGGCCCGGTGTTTGTGTCGGCCACTAGGGTCGCTTATCTTACTCACACAGCTACCTCATTGCGCCTCTTTTTTTCTTTGCGTCATGTGCTGTTTGGGGAGGGTTTTTTGGAAGGGACATCCTGCGTGACACTGCAGTGCCACTCCTAGATGGGCCCGGTGTTTGTGTCGGCCACTAGGGTTGCTTATCTTACTCACACAGCTACCTCATTGCGCCTCTTTTTTTCTTTGCGTCATGTGCTGTTTGGGGAGGGTTTTTTGGAAGGGACATCCTGCGTGACACTGCAGTGACACTCCTAGATGGGCCCGGTGTTTGTGTCGGCCACTAGGGTCGCTTATCTTACTCACACAGCTACCTCATTGCGCCTCTTTTTTTCTTTGCGTCATGTGCTGTTTGGGGAGGGTTTTTTGGAAGGGACATCCTGCGTGACACTGCAGTGACACTCCTAGATGGGCCCGGTGTTTGTGTCGGCCACTAGGGTCGCTTAGCTTAGTCATCCAGCGACCTAGGTGCAAATTTTAGGACTAAAAATAATATTGTGAGGTGTGAGGTATTCAGAATAGACTGAAAATGAGTGTAAATTATGTTTTTTGAGGTAAATAATACTTTGGGATCAAAATGACCCCCAAATTCTATGATTTAAGCTGTTTTTTAGTGTTTTTTAAAAAAAACACCCGAATCCAAAACACACCCGAATCCGACAAAAAAAATTCGGTGAGGTTTTGCCAAAACGCGGTCGAACCCAAAACACGACCGCGGAACCGAACCCAAAACTAAAACACAAAACCCGAAAAATTTCCGGCGCTCATCTCTAGTATTTATATAATAGAGTGTAAAACCAGATATATATGTATTATTGAGACGGAACAAGTTTATTATATCATGCTTAGTGTCAAAATGGTCAGGAGAATGTGTGGATTAATTTTATAGCTATGTGTAAATTGTAGCACATTGCAACGATTAGTTATGATAAAATGTATGGATATAAAGTCACATTCTATGAGAACAAAGAACTTCCTGAGAAAACATGTGTGCAGAATCCCAGTGGTTAACCCCTGTATCTGCATCTTCAAACTGGACATTGCTTATATATGAACTGACCAATAATACACAATGAATGAGAAACCTCCCTATCCTGGGCCAATGGAAGGAGACAGAAACCAACAACCTGTTAACTCCCACTGTTTGATATATGCACTTTTCTAAGGCATAGTTAGTAGTAGCTGAGAAGAAGAAATGGAAGAATGTTCTATGGGATAGGGTGATGTATACTGGCTGTAACTGATTCTTTTGTAACTGTAATTCTGTACCACTTACCTAGGCTTATATATGTTATACTGAATGATATACTGTACATATGTTATTTTGTATGCATACCTTTTAATATCAAATACATACATATATCTCTGAGCATTGGACCTCAGTATACAATGTGTGTACTTGCTCTCTCTTAAGGGACATAGTGCTGTGACATTCAGTGCACTATTTTTGTATATGGAAATAAGATGCACCTTGCGTCCGCAATATATATTAAAGCTGGTATTTAAATGGTTATTTAAAATAATGGAAATTCACACTGTATATATAGGTATACCTGTAATTCTTACACTATTCTGTATTTAACTATAGTTTAACTATAATGACCAAGATGAAGGTATGTTTTAAATCTAACTAACAATTCGTGCTATTTCTATAATACATTCATTTTAAATGCTATATCCTTGAATATCTTATTCAGTTAGAAATTTATCTAATCCATTTTTTAAATTATTAACTGAATCCACCATTACTACCTTCTCTGGCAGAGAATTTCAAATCCTTACTGCCCTTACTGTGAAGAACTCTTTCCTACGCTGGGTATGAAATTTTCTCTCCTCTAACCTTAGAGGATGACCGAGTGTCCTGTGTAGAGATTTTTCAAAAAACAAGTCGCCTGATAGCTCTATGTATTGCCCCTTTATATATATTTGTATATAGAAGCCTCTTTTCTAATGTAAACATATCTGACCTAGTAAGCCTATCCTCATAATCCAGTGCCTCTAACCAGTGGCGGAACTAGCGAGCGGTGGGCCCAGGTGCGACAAAATGCTTTGCCCCCCCCCCCCTCATCCCATCCAAGTCCACCCCCTCACCCCTGGAGAGGATCTGGTGAGGGGGTCCTGCTCAGGGCCAGAGAAGTGGATACCTAGCAACAGTGCCGTAACTAGACATTTTAGCACTGTGTGCAAGAAACAGCATCGGAGCCCCACCCCTGCATGCAAAACAGGGGCAGTGCGCGCCGTAGGCGCGCGCAAAAATACATAGTGGCGTGGCTTCGTGGGGAAGGGGTGTGGCCACAAAATAATACCAATTCATAAAACGGTGCACAGTAGTCTCCATTATTCAAATTACGCCGCACAGTAGCACCACTACACCAGGTAGAGACCCTTTTACACCTTACGGCGGACAGATTCCTCTTTTTACACATTACGGCAGACAGCGTCCCCTTTTTACACATTACGGCAGACAGCATCCCCCTTTTTACACATTACGGCAGACAGCGTGCACTTTTAACACATAACGGCAGACAGCGTCCCCTTTTTACACATAACGGCAGACAGCGTGCCCTTGTTACACATAGCGGCAGACAGCGTACACTTTTTACACATAACGGCAGATAGCGTGCCCTTGTTAAACATAGCGGCAGACAGCGTACACTTTTTACACATAACGGCAGACAGCGTCCCCTTTTTACACATTATGGCAGACAGCGTGCCCTTGTTACACATTACGGCAGACAGCGTCCCCCTTTTTACACATTACTGCAGGCAGATTCCCCCTTTTTACACATTGCGGCAGGCAGATTCCCCCTTTTTACACATTACGGCAGGCAGATTCCCCCTTTTTACACATCACGTCAGGCAGATTCCCCCTTTTTACACATTGTGTCAGGCAGATTTCCCCTTTTTATACATTGCGGCAGGCAGATTCCCCCTTTTTACACATTGCGGCAGGCAGATTCCCCATTTTTACACATTGCGGCAGGCAGATTCCCCATTTTTACACATTGCGGCAGGCAGATTCCCCCTTTTTATACATTGCGGCAGACAGTCCCAAGAAAGACAGAAAGAGAGAAAGAAAGAAAGAAAGAAAGAAAGAAAGAAAGAAAGAAAGAAAGAAAGAAAGAAAGAAAGAAAGAAAGAAAGAAAGAAAGAAAGAAAGAAAAGAATTATACTTACCCTCTCCGCTGGCTCAGGCTCCTCGGTGCAGCTTCTGACGATTCCTGGGCAGGAGAGAAGGAGGAGGAGGGAGGTGGAGGAGGGAGCCGCAGCAGCGCTGTGTCATTGGTGGAGGCGCTGCTGCTGCTACCCCTCTGCTTCACTATAGGCTGTTCTCGGAAGACAGCCTATAGTGAGGCAGAGGGACAGCAGCAGCAGCGCCTCAACCAGTAGCAAAGCGCTGCTGCGGCTCCCTCCTCCACCTCCCTCCTCCTCCTTCTCCCCCGTGCCGCTGCAGTGCGCTCCTCTCCTCTCTGGGCGGCTGTGTGCTGCGGGCAGCGGTTGCCCGCAGCACACAGCGGCATGTAATGAGTCAGTTTGACTCATTACATGCTTTGGGCCCCTGGACAGAGGCGGGCCCCAGTGCAACGCACTGGTTGCACTGGCGGTAGTTCCGCCTCTGCCTCTAACCCCTTAATCAATAATCAGCAATGGTTGTAAACTATGCAATGGATGACCATCAATGGTTACATTAGCAAATGGTCATCCCTACTTCTTCACTGGCTGGCCTGTGATCCAATTAGAACCTGGGAATGGGGCTTCATGGGTGTCAGGGAATGGAGCTATGCTCTGTGTCCCGGCACCTTGTTTAAAGCCATTGAGCGGTTCTGCACCATCGATGGTGGGAAACTATCTGTTCTCCCACATCGATGATAAAAGTATTGATGGTCAATGGCCATCCCTAGCATAGAGCAGTTTGTTAGAATGAGAGCTGTAAGGTTAAATGCAAGTTAGCTGTTAGAGGGACGTGTCCAAACTCAAATATGTATTGCAGTGCAAGAACAAAGCTGTACACCATTTGTGGTTACATGCAAAAGCAGCCAGTATTTATCCTACATGTAAAAAAGTAAAACAATAAATGTATATGACTGTACACCCCTTGCATTGCAACATGGTGTGTTCAAGACACAAAGTTACTTGCTCTTTTTTATTTTCTGCCACCGCAAAATCAGCTGCAGTGCCTCTTGGTATAAAGCTAAAACCTTTTTCACAGACAGGCAAACAAGTGGAAACACTAAGCAATACTGTGGACATTCTTACCTAAGAATTTCTTTACACATGCTGGTTGTTTTTCTGGAGGAAGATAAAGGCAGAGGTAGTATACAGGTGCCCCAGAGAGGACAACGGCGATACCAACCAGTGAATCAATAGGATCACTGTATAGTGGAACCACTACCAGACAAACGCTGCATATGCAGTACACCACCGGGAAAAACAAGCTCAGCTACAAAAGAGAAATAATATAAATGTAAAACAAGACAATATTTAATAACACATGCTTTGGTTGTAATATGTACAGTAACTCCCTGAAAAAAACAGAACTGTATTATATATACTTTTTGTTGGAACTCCTACAATGCAAATCCAATGTATAGTACATTTATGGGGATACGGTTACATTGCCAGCAGTCAGGATCCCAGCCGCTGGCATACCGTACCCAACGCGTACATTTATGTTTGTCAGGAACTTAAGAATTGTGACTATGCTACTGTAATCATGTTGTCCGTAGAGGTAATTACTAACCACATATAAGAATACTGATGCTCAATAAATGTGTTTGTCTTATGCATACATAACAGAGAACATGCCCATAGCACGCCTTGATAGCACATTTTTGGACTGCCACCGTAATAGATCCCTTATTGTGACTTTCCCTGGGTTCAGTTGTAAACATCACTTGAAAGTTCTGATTACTACCACTTAAGGAGCGTCTTTCATTAGTTTCAACATTCTCATTTTTATTCTAAAATACTGCTTGGTTTTGCATCATTTATGTTTTATTTAATCATAACAATGAAGGGACAATGGCACTTCAACTGCAGTCTTTTGCGTGTTTTTATTATATTACATTGGTTTAAGTGCACAAGAAATATGCAGAAGTGACATTGAAACAGTGATGTGCGGTGGGCCCTGGTTAGCACCACCAGTGAAGATGTGTAAAGTCTGTGAGTATCTGCTACTGGTTAGAGGGAGCAGAAATGGACAGTATGAATTAGAGCCTGCTCTGACTTACTGGAAATATTCTTGCACAGGGCCCTCATTCAGCTTCAGTTGCAGCTTTGCTAATATAGCAAAACTGCATCTGCTATCAGTCACATACTGGGGCCGCCTAGCACAGAGCAAGGCCGCCCAGCATGCTAATGGCAGGCAGAGATGCGATCCCAATTCAATTGTGATCGCATCAGTAAGTAAGTGAAGCCCCCCTGCCTCCACAGCCTGGCTACGAAGGCAGTTGGGCCACCGCCATTTTCCTGTTTGCAGTGGCCACGTGTGACATCACGTGGCCGATCCGAACCCGCCCCCGTTTCCTACATCACTCCCCCGCAACACTGATTAGCCGCCCCACAAACGCCTCTGTCAATCAAGCAGAGTTGTTCGCATTAGTGAGATGCGATTGCAATGTACGGGTCCTGCGAGTGTGCACCAGGTATAAACTTGTATGCGATTGCATCGCTGATTAGATCCATGCTGAATATCCATATGATCCATACTGGGTCACTTACATATACCAGTAATCCTTTTGTTGTCATCAATACACTGAATTTTAATATATACATTCAATTCTAATACATCCATTCATTTAAAACCATTACTCACATAAGTTGCAGAATACAGTATTTCTCACTGAACAGAAAAAGGGGACTACTGTACCTTCACAGGTCTGGGCAAGTCCGGCCGCTTCACTCGTAAATAAATTTGGCTTCCCACTGATAGGCCAATAAATAACCAATAACTGAAGCTGAAATAATCAATGAGCTGAAATACATCATCCACACAAAGGAACACAAGAGCCATCAACCCCTGCCAGTGTAGAAGAATACAACATGCAAGTTTAAATATAACACTTTAAGCTAAAGTACAGTTATAGTTTAGAAATTAAATATAATGCAATTTAATGACTGTCTCTGTGTGCTGCTAGAGTGATCAATGACGACTACTGGACATGTTTTACATAGAAAGCATGATGCATATATCAAGGTTCACACCTACTATTGTAAATTTCACGGGCACTTCCACATTGAATAGAGCCCATGTTTATGGAAAGGTTGAAAAATGGTAAGGTCACTCTATACAAAAATGTAAAGATCACAGGATACATCCAAACCAACTAACAAACTTTAAAGCAACTTTCATCAAGTCTCAAACTAGGTCCAAGGACTCCAAAAAGTTAATGTTTTCCTGGTGACCTAGCAGGTGCACAGGTGTATTCTTTGCTCACTGACACATTTCACATTATAAAAGATCCACAAGTGGAGTTTGTTATTTCACTTGGGATTCTGTGAGGAGACACAGAAAACGTGAACGGTTTCAGGTCCTGAGGACTGAGTTTGAGAACCTATGCATTAAATAAAACATGTCTGGTTTTTGATACAATTTTTCCAGAAGTCTACTTCACACACAATCCATGGGCTGTGGCGGATGTTAACTCACAGATTAGCAAATCAAGGGGCATCACTGAACCAAAGAGGAATGTGCCTTGGGCGTTTTGCTCTTAAGTGAGGCCCAATGCATCCTGAATAGCTAGAGGCTTAACAGTGTCACAGTAAGCAACCAGAAATATGTTATGTTACATTCCTCATAATTTCCTATTGGCTGGAGACAGATGGATGGTTCTACATTTTCTTTACATTTCTTCACTTTCTTATATACACCATACAGCAATGAAAATGGCTCTTACATTAAAAAGTAAGGCAGGAATGGGAGTGTATCTAGTAATGTGGATCATGCACAGAAAATCTGGAAGTTGTCCCTCTCTTGAAGCTACAAAAAATAATCTGAAATAAAAAAAATGTGAATAGATGTTAAAGGACATAAACAGTGTTCTAGATATGAATGTCTAGCAAAAGTAAACATGCACATACAGTAACTGGCTGTTATGTCATTAGCCCCTAATCATGGACTCCTGGGTGCAATGTGCAATGTAATTTACCTCAAGAATCGATCTACTTGTGTCATTCATGAGAGGGTTATTTTTCCAAATTGACACAGTGCAGCCAGAAAGTATTAACAGCGCTTCACTTTTTCCACATTTTGTTATGTTACAGCCTTATTCCAAAATGGAATAAATTCATGTTTCCCTCAAAATTCTGCATACAATACCCCATAATGGCAACATGAAAAAAGTTGTTTTGCAAATTTATTAAAAATAAAAAACTAAGAAATCACATGTACATAAGTATTCACAGCCTTTGCTCAAGTATTTTTGAATATGATGTCACAAGCTTGGCACACCTATCTTTGGGCAGTTTCACCCATTCCTCTTTGCAGCACCTCTCAAGCTCCATCAGGTTGGATGGGAAGTGTTGGTGCACAGCCATTTTCAGATCTCTCCAGAGATATCCAATCGGATTCAAGTCTGACCTCTGGCTGGGCCACCTCATGGACATTCACAGAGTTGTCCTGAAGCCACAACTTCTTGGCTGTGTGCTTAGGGTCGTTGTCCTGCTGAAAGATGAACCGTCGCCCCAGTCTGAGGTTAAGAGCACTCTGGAGCAGGTTTTAATTCAGGATGTCTCTGTACATTGCTGCATTCATCTTTCCCTTTATCCTGACTAGTGTCCCATTTCCTGCTGCTGAAAAACATCCCCACAGCATTATGTTGCCACCACCATGCTTCAATGTAGGGATGGTATTTGCCTGGTGATGAGCGGTGCCTGGTTTCCTACCAAACATCATGCCTTCACATTCACACCAGAGTTCAATCTTTGTCTCATCAGACCAGAGAATTTTGTTTCTCATGGTCTGAGAGTACTTCAGGTGCATTTTGGTAAACTCCAGGCGGACTGCCATGTGCTTTTTACCAAGGAGTGTCTTCCGTCTGGCTACTCTACCATACAGGCCTGATTAGTGGATTGCTGCAGAGATGGCTGTCCTTTTGGAAGGTTCTCCTCTCTCCCAAGAGGAATACTGTAGCTCTGACATAGTGACCATCGGGTTCTTGGTCACCTCCCTAACTAGGGCCCTTCTCCCCCGATCGCTCAGTGTAGACGGTTGGCCAGCTCTAGGAAGAGTCCTGGTGGTTCCAAACTTCTTCCATTTATAGATGATGGAGGCCACTGGGCTCATTGGGACCTTCAAAGCAGCAGATATTTTTCTGTACTCTTCCCCAGATTTGTGCCTCAAGACAATCCTGTCTCGGATGTCTACAGACAATTCCTTTGACTTCATTCTTGGTTTGTGTTCAGACATACACTGTCAAATGTGGTACCTTATATAGACAGGTGTGTGCCTTTCCAAATCATGTCCAATCAACTGAATTTACCACACGTGGACTCCAATTAAGCTGTAGGAACATCTCAAGGATGATCAGTGGAAACACGATGCACCTGAGCTCAATTTTGAGCTTCACGGCAAAGGCTGTGAATACTTATGTACATATGATTTCTTAGTTTTTTATTTTTAATAAATTTGCAAAAATCTCAAAAAAACTTTTTTCACGTTGTCATTATGGGGTATTGTGTGTAGAATTTTGAGGTAAAAAAAGAATTGATTCCATTTTGGAATAAGGCTGTAACATAACTAAATGTGGAAAAAGTGAAGAGCTGTTAATACTTTCCGGATGCACTGGTATATCAGTAAGGTTTATGGGCTTTATTCACAAAGCGATGTCCTGCGAGTTGGGAGTGAAAATATAAACCGGCACTCAGTCAGTGTCCAGTATGCATTTCTTTACACCGACTGTGATTGCCGTTTTATATTTTGACCTCCAAGTGCAGCAGCTTTGTAAATAAAGCCATATGGGGCATATTCATTATCCTTAAAACGTTACAGGGAGCCGCACATACAGTATGGGTGCTGCACATACAGTACAGTTCCACCTAGAAGGTGGTGGTGGTGGGGGGAGGGGTTGTGAGGCTGCAGCGGGGGTTTCTGCGGCTTTAGAAGGGAATGTTATCACTTTCTCAAAAAGGACAGTTTTTCGGAAGTGATAATTTTCTCATGGTGGCATGATGAATCATGAAAAAATTGTGAGAGAATACAGTGAGAATTGAAAACTAAAAATTCTCATTGCACAATTTTTTCATGATGAATATGCCCCTATGTCTTATGTGACAATATTGCCTTTATTCTCACCTTGAAGATGAAATGACGACTGAGTTTAATCCACCACAACACGACATTGCCACTGATATTGGGATAAACCATTTTACATAACCCAGAACTCTTTCAGCAAATGTCTATAAAATATATAAACACATAAAATGTAACCAAGAATCAGACATGTTTAAAAATGTTCTTAAATGGAAGTAACACATTTTATTACTATTAATATAGTGATGGTAAAATGTTTAATTTGCAGTAAAATACACTTAGTTTATCTGCTATAGAATATACAGTATGTGTCAGATTGTGGGCTAAATTAAGCAGTTTTGACCCAAAAATGTAAAACAACAATAATATTAAAAGCAATTAATATTATGTTATTTTTTAAAAATTTCGGGGTCAAACCCACCAAGAATTGTCGGCTTGCAAAAGGCGCTGTTTAGTAAATCAAGCCCTAAATTGTACTACTGATAACACATGCTGAATCAAAGCATCTTTCCACATTCAGTTACTTATTAACTGTTGAAAGTCATCCTGCGATATTTACTAAACACATTCTAAGTTTATTTCGGTTACCACTGGATACGACACAGCTGCATTGGATATATGTATAGCTCTGTGTTTTTATCCCAGGGCAACAAACATAAACAATGCTGCATATAGCTAATGTAGAAATTTCTAAGATGTAGAAATCAATAAATGAAAATTTTGAGAACATGAAGAAACCTTTAAAACTCAGCACTTGGTCACATATCAGTGCATAAGTGATAGCTGCCTGGGTTAAACTGGACAGTAGGAATGATAAACTGCCAAAATCAACACAGCAGATTATAATTCTTGATTTATACGTATTTTTTGCACTGAAAACTCATTATTAAGTAAATAAATTTTTTTTAAGTGAATGTATTTTTAAGTACAAAATGTTTTAAGCTGGGTACACACTATCCAATTATCGAGGCAATGGTGTATGCAGGAGCACTAGCTGAGAAAACAGCTTTAACCACTCTTGCAACGGTCAGATTGGGAGGTTGGGATGCGTGTGGGGCACAAGCTATCTCGTTCCTGACCTCCTGATCCCATTGAAGAGATCCAAAGAAACTACACATTGAACAAGTAATTGCTCATTGTGTACAGGTGCACACTAATGCGATATTCGCTCAGTCGGATCAGAGCGAAGCCCAATTGCCCATTCCCCGAATTTAAGGAAACCTCCATGGACATACTGGGGTTGAATCAGAACACAGACGCAGAATATGGGGCGACCTCGAAACTCACCGAGGATGAAGAGGGCGATAAGGCACAACTGTATTTGACGCCTGAACCCAGCAAGCCTAAACGAATCGCCACTCAGCAGGTCCAAGCCAGCCAAGATCCGATCGGAGCTCTCGCTAGTGCCGTCACAGAGATGAAAGAAATCCGAGACATACACTTGGAACAGACCGAGAATAAACGCGGAGGCTGGCGGCGTGATTCAGGTGGATGAAACAGACGACAAAGGGACGTCCCGCAAGGCTCAGGACTACGCCCCACCGATCAGTTTGATGCACAGGGGAGACCCATCTGTCGATGCTGCAAGTTGAGTGGGCATGTTGAGCGCGAATGTGAAGTCGAGCCTTTAAACGACGTGACCCCGAGGCGAGGGACCGACCCTCGGGAAGAACCTCACAAATAGGTCCATTGGCACCAGAATGGTGGCCACAATACTTGGGCAAGTGTCCCCACTTGAAGATTAGTGTCAGCGGAGTGGAAATGGCAGCTCTCTTAGACACTGGGTGCCAAGTGACGACCATTCAACTCACCGAGTTCCGGAAACACTGGAAGGAGAGCGAGATCGGTACACTGCCTACCACCTGGCTCAGTCTACTGGCCAGCAATGGTCAGCCAATTCAGTTCAGTGGCTACTGGGAGGCCGACTTATCTATTGGTGAAGCACGGCTAGAAAATCAAGGCTGTTTGATCACGACTTCCTGCAATGAACACCTACCGCCTGTCATTTTGGGGATGAACGTGCTGAAATATTGTCCTGATGAGTTGGTGGAGGCCCTCAGGATGGAGATGAAGTCTGCGGCCCCGAGAGAATGGAAGGCGATGCAACAGACGATGCATCTGCTTGAAGGACACAAACGGTTCACTAACCCCAAAGGAGAGGTGGACAAGGCCAGAATCACGGACCTCCAACCCATTATACTTCAACCAAATGCTGAACACGTGATATGGTGTAAAGCCAGAATTGGCCCAGGTGGGCGGGATTATGAAGCAGTCATCGAAGCCTGTGACCCCGATGGGCAGCGGCCATTCGCGGTGGCCAGCACACTGGCGAGAGTGGAATGTGGAAGAGTTCCAGTCCGGGTACTCAATCCGCACAGTTACCCGATCCGACTGTTTCGAAACTACCCCGTGGCCAGTGTGTTGTGCGTCGACTTCCAAGACGTGTTGGGAGAAACCGTGCCCGGAACCCAACAGAGGACTGTGACCAGCCAATCCAGCCTAATCACCACGGACACCCCATTGTGGAACGAGATCCAAATCGGAGATGCGGCTAGACCAGAGGACCAACGAGAGGGTGTTATCCAAGTCATGTGCAGGAATGCCGGGGCTTTCAGCCAGCACCCAGCTGACTTTGGTAGAGCAGAGGGAGTGCAACACCACATTCCCACCGGAGTGAGTCTGCCAATCAAAGCGAGACACAGACCGTTCCCACCAGCCATGTACCAACCGGTACGAACCATGATTAGCGAGATGCAAGAGGCCGGCGTGATCAAGGAGAGCCACAGTCCGTGGGCCGCCCGCTGGTCATTGTCAAGAAGAAGGACGGCAGTCTTCGTTTCTGCGTTTACTACAGGAGGTTGAATGCAGTCACCCACAAGGACGCATATCCATTACCACGCATTGAGGAGTCCCTGACTGCCCTGAAGACCGCTGTCTATTTCTCGACCTTGGATTTGACCAGCGGGTACTGGCAGATCCCGATGGCCCCCGAAGATCGGGAGAAAACGGCTTTCACCACCCCCATGGGCCTCTTCGAATTCGATAGAATGCCGTTCGGACTCTGCAATGCCCCTGCCACCTTCCAGAGGGTCATGGAACACTGCTTGGGCAAACGCAACTTCGAGATGGTCCTCCTGTATCTTGATGACGTGATCATCTTTTTGAAAACGTACGAGGACCACCTGAAACACTTGGAGGAAGTGTTCAGACAACTGACTCACTGTGGCCTGAAGTTGAAGCCGTCTAAATGCCACCTCCTGAAACCAAAAGTGCAATACCTCGGACACATTGTGAGCGCTGAAGGGGTAAAGCCAGACCCAGAAAAGATTTGCGTGGTGCGCGACTGGCAAGTACCAAAGACCGTCAAAGACGTACGCAGCTTTCTGGGGTTCGTTGGATACTACCGACGCTTTATTGAAAATGTCACTAAAGTAGCCTCCCCTCTGCATGAGCTCCTGCGTGGAAAATCGGGCCAGGAGAGGCGAAGTACAACAGTGGTCGCATGGACCGAAGACCACTAAGCATCTTTCGAACAGCTGAAGCGATCACTGGTCGAAGCACCCCACCTAGCCTACCCTGACTCAGAGAAACCCTTTCAGGTCTATACTGATGCCAGCCACCGCGGCCTGGGAGCTGTGCTATCGCAAATACAGAATGGCCGGGAAAGGGTGATTGCCTACACCAGTCGGGGCCTTAGGAAGACGGAATGCAATAACGAAAACTATAGCACATTTAAACTGGAACTGCTCACCCTGATCTGGGCCGTGATGGAAAAGTTAAAAAATTACCTGGCTGCCACCCCTTTTCGTGATTATCACTGACAACAACCCCTTGGCCCACCTATCCACGGCCCTGCTGGGCGCAATGGAGCAGAGATGGCTGTGACGCTTGGCCAACTTCCGCTACACCGTGACATATCGCAGCGGAAAATCTAATGGCAATGCGGACGCCCTGTCTCGTCTGCCCACAGCAGATGTGGAGGAGGAAGAAGGAGATTGGGATGAAGACGTCGAGACTCCGGTCTTCAAGGTTCCTAAAAAAACACAAAAACGTGTGGTCACCTCCGACCCTGTTGTTGTCAGCACAGATCCCTCGCCTGCACCAAGTCTACATGACCAGGGCGGATTTGATTGGCAGTCATTCCAGGAAGAAAGTTTGGTGATTCGGAGCCTTAAAGAACTTCTCCGCCGGAATGGTCGGCTGACCACAGTACAGCGAACTAACACAGATCAAGAGTTAGTCAAACTATTGAGACACCGTGATCGCCTGAGTCTTCGACGAGGACTCATCATTCACACAAGTCTTGACCCTGGGACCCATCAGCCCATCCATCAGATCGTGGTATTAAAAGAACAAGCCAGCTTCTTACTCACCTTACCACAACCAGTCCGGCCATTTCGGGACACAGAAAACTGAGGCAACTCTGAGGAGGCGGTATTTGTGGATTGGAATGCGGGCTGATGTGGAAAGATGGTGTCGCGACTGCGTGAGTTGTGATCTGAAACGCCCGGATGAAGCCACCCAGAAAGACCCCCTTCACCCAATTCCCAGCAGCCGCCCGGCCGAATTGGTGGTGTTGGATCATGTAAAGTTGAAACCAAGCTCCACCAGTGTCCAATATGCCCTCACAATCATGGACCACTATAGCCGCTTCTTAGTGGTAGTCCCCGCACGTGACCTAACCGCAAAGACGACAGCCAAACTCTTCGCAAAGCATTTCGTCCGGCCTTTCGGATACCCTGATCGGGTCCTGATGGATCAGGGCATGCCTTTGAATCTCAATTGTTCCATCAGCTATGCTCCATGTACGGATGCCGGAAATTGAGGACCACAGCCTATCACCCGCAGGGAAACGGTCTCTGCAAGAGAGCCAACCAGACCATTATAGGGATGCTCCGAAGCCTCTCGGCCGAAGCCAGCGCCCGGTGGCCCGCTCTCCTACCAGAAATGACGTATCTATGCAACAACACGGAACATTGTTCAACATGATTCACGCCATTCTACCTGATGTTTGTGAGATAAGGCAGACTCCCCAAGGACCTGGAGTTGACTCCAGAGGTGGACGAACCCAGTACTCTGCAAAATGATTGGGTGCAAGAGCACCAGCACCGTATCGAGACAGCCAGACAAGTTGTAGAAAAGCAACTGGAAGTCGTACACGTCCGGCAAGATAGAAACTACAATGCTAACGCACGGCCGATGCCTCTACAGATGGGCAACCAAGTGTGGTAGAAGAAGAACCGCCGAACCAGTAAACTCGACACCATGTGGGAGGCTGTGCCTTACACCATCACAAGAGTCCCGACTGATGACAGGTATACTTACCAAATCAAGGGAGAAGATGGTCGACTCAGTACTGTACCTCATGACCAACTGAAGTTGTGCACTTCTGAAGAACCTGTACCGCAGAGGGAGAGGAGTCCTGTGGTGGAGGGATGGGAGCCCCAGGGAGATATACCACTTGATGACCCCATTAAGTTGCTAATGTTTATGGGGATCGCTATTTCCTACCCCATTGCCCGGAGCACGGCTCCAGAATCGTCTGATGATGTACTCACCAGTAACGGCCAGTGTTGTCCTTCAGGTGTCTCTAATACTAACAGTGAATCCAATGTAATCGGTGTCAGGAGGTCAGAACGCAGCACTAAAGACGTTCTGCCCTTGCGCTACCGAGAATAAAAGGCATAATGTGCTTAAATGTATATATGTTCATGCCTAAGTTGCTTGCCTTTTCATCATTGAGAGTTATTCTCGAAAGACTGTTACTCAGGACTGTTGAGTCACTTTACACCGCGTGAGGACACGCATAATTCTAGCCGGGGAATATGTGATGCCCTGACTCAGGTGAGGCCCTATTGTGTGGGCTTGGACAGGACACCACAATCAGGGTTGTCTGTGAAGCCTTGCTGTAGCCGAGGCTGCGGAGGATAAATGACCCCCCCGGTTGCTAGGCAACCGCAGAGCCGGGAAAGAAATCAGGATGGCTCTGGGACCTAGCGAACTTGACTCCTGCCCCTACAGCGCGGGAAGCCGACAGCCGTCCTGATTGGTGGAAGGGACGCGGCAAAGCACGGAGGAGGGTTCGTATTAAAAGGAGCTGGGTTGGCGCGCAAGAGAGGAGAACCGCGAGAGAGGCGAGCCGGCACAGAGGGGGACCCGCCAGCAGTCACCCGCCCGTCAGTCTGCAGGGAGAGGGAGCTGGGACCCGCCAGCCATTACCCGCTTGTCAGCGCTGGAGAGAGAGCGGGGACAGCGTGGAGGAGTGACGTCACTTTGGCCGCCGCTGAGAGGGGAGAGCTGCCCGCTACAGCCACGCAGTGGGACCAGCTGCACAGCGCTGGAGAGAGCGGTGACCCTGCCGAGGTGGCTCACCTGCCAGCCGCTGCAGGGAGTCCCAACCAGCCGCGAGGAGGAGGGAGCGAGGCCCGCTGATCATCCCCCCCTGTCAACCACAACGCAGAGGGCTCTGAGCAGCCGCAGAAGCACCGATTAGAGCGGCCTGCAGCAGACATCAACAAGGAGTCTTGGCCGGCAGGAGCTGGCAACTGTAGCAGAGGCCTCAGGTACTGTCACACTCTCCCAGACACCCAGTACCATCACGAAATCCCAGCCAATAGGGAACCCTCTACTGACTACTTACACACTCAACAAACTAAGCCCTCACTCCTCGGCCCCTGGGCCCTGATAAGGCAAATAGACTATCCGCCCTGCCAGCACTACTAGTGCAACTTGTTCTCCTACCTATCTACGCTAATGAGGTCAAGAGACTGTCAGCCTGACCAACGCTATTAGTGGAATTATAGAGGAACACTCTATCCCTCAGCCATGCCAGCGTTATTCCTATCGTTGTAAGGTGTATGATCTGATCCACCTTTATACACCCCCTGAACTTCTCCGGCTTGTGTATAGGGCCAGAGACTGCCTTTACTGAGCCCACTGCGCCGTCTAGTGGTGTATTGGCGCACTGTTGGATTGTTCCCGAACCAAGTTAAATTCCAATTACAGAGCACCTATGTTGAGGTTGTGATAATTCTTATGATCATTATGCAAATGATATGTGATAGTTCTTATGCTCATTATGCAAATGATATGTGATAATTCTTATGCTCATTATGCGAATGATATGTAATCACGTTTATGCTATGATGCAAAGGTTTCGCAAGACGTCTGTTGAAATTGAGCTGATTTATTAGACTGCATTTGAATACAACTTAAACGGTGACTTTTCTTTCCCCGAATTTGAAAAACGTGCTGTCACCGTCCATTTGCCTTTACGTTTATTAATGGGGTCCTCCTTGGGGTGAGCATTCTTCTGCCACAGGCTCAAGAAGAAGAAGTCGGGAGAAGTCTTAGAACCGCAAGCGTCATTGAAGAAAGCAGATACGATTGCACTCACACACACAGGGGTACTATTACATACAGCTTTACTTTTTAGTTATTGATACATGATGCAATGCAATAATGCAGTTTTAATGTACTGTATTTCTTCAAATTAAAGCTTTACTTTGTCACTCTGCATTATATAGGCTATTGTACGGCCTCAAGTTTGGTCAGAATAATGGGGGTAATTCATACCTGATTTCTGTTGCATGAATTTGCAAGACGGCCGATTACGAATCGACTGCGCATGCGTATGGATCATAGGGCTCACACGTAAGGCCAAACTGCGAAAAAAGCCTGCAGCTATTTTGATCGCTAGGAGTACGCAAGTTGATTGACAGGAAGCACACGTTTGTGGGACATTTTCTGGGAGTGTCAGTAAAACGTTTTCAGGAAGGTTGTGTGACGTCAGCTCCGGCAGCCTGTTCCTATTGAACTGTAGAAGTAAGTCTGGAAAAACCACTCGAAGGTGAGTGAGTTGCGAATGGATTTGCAGCTGACCGGTGTTTTCAAAGCACGGCGTACGCAGACTGGCACGGGGCGGGTATTCACTCTGTCTGGGCGGCGACTATCTGATCGCAAACCTCTGCAAATTCGCAGAGGAGCAATCAGGTCTAAATTAGGCCCAATATACTGTATCTGTCAATTAAATTATAGTGACAAGAGACACATTTTGTTAGCAACATTATATGCTCTGTCTGCTTCCTCTAATTCACTTACGGTAGCCATATTTCATGGCAAGAAAGCTATAGAATGCAATGAGATTAATCTCCTACATAAACAGATACAATGTAATGTAATGTGGGCAATCAGGGATAAACTTTTGAATAGGTGAATGGTGACATTGATAGGGCGTGCACTTTATAAGAAGCCTTACCACAGCCACTGCACTGCTGTCCAGAATAACATTCATCTCTAACTCCGTATAGTATGCAATGTTTGTCATTACATAGATTACTGTCACCAGTGGCATAGAAATCAGCATAGATAGTGGCAGGTTTCTGGAACAAAAAGCAAAAAAAACAAATATATAAATAAAATAGTTTTCTGACGATTAAGGTTTAGGCTGCAAAATGGAAGTCCACATGTGTTAGTAGCATGGGATTCCTGTCAGATTTTGTCTTGCCTGCACAAAACAGAGAAAGAAAGACACTGACAATACACACACCTCCATCACACACAAATAAGACAAAGGGGTGAATCATACTTTCCAACATTTTCGTTTTCCTCTCCAGGAGAAGCCCGGTGAGGAGAAGCGGGTGGATGGTGATGGGTGAGGGGCTGGACCAGTCACATTATTAGGTCAAATAGAATCTCGTCATTAAGCCTTAATTTATCCCCCATTTTGCCCACTTCACTAGGAAGTGGGCAGGATGCAGGAGGCTTGCCCACTCTTCCTTGGGTGCAGGGGACTACCCAAAAAATTGGGAGCCTCCCGCAGTATCAGGGAGAGTGGGCAAGTATGGGCTGAATGCAATTGTAAAATCCCTGATAAGTGCCCTGTTTTTGCACAATTGCAGCAGTGAAAACACATAGGGGGTCATTCCGAGTTGATCGCACAGTAGCAGTTTTTTGCAGCCGTGCGATCAGATAGTCGCCGCCTATGGGGGAGTGTATTTTAGCATAGCAAGTGTGCGATCGCTTGTGCAGGGGAGCTGTGCAAAAAGTTTTTGTGCAGTTTCTGAGTAGGTCTGAACTTACTCAGCCACTGCGCTCACTTCAGCCTCTCAGGACCCAGAATTGACGTCAGACACTCGCCCTGCAAATGCATGGACACGCCTGCGTTTTCCACGGCACTTCCAGAAAACGGTCAGTTGACACCCAGAAACGCCTTCTTGCTGTCAATCTCCGTGTGATCGCCACTGCGATTGCCTACTTCGTAAGGTCCCACGCTGCCCGGCGTTTCCCGTCGCCGGGCAGCGTCGTGCCTGCGCATTGTGGTCGCAGCGCATGTGAAGTTCAGACCCGATCGCACCGCTGCGAAAAACTGGAGCGTGCGATCAGGTCGGAATGACCCCCCCTAGGTCCATGAACTTTTCCTATGTTTTTTGCCCAAGAACAGGTAATCTTTTTTGGTTGATAAAACAGGCTCTATTTGGTTTGGCCAGCATATTGTCCCTACAATTATTGTGGCTAATTCAGTGTCGGACTGGGGTATGAAGGGCACACCAGGGAAATGCAGGAGTAGGGGCCCATACTTAGAGGTGTCACCAGCATCCAGAGAAGGTGTGGCCAGTCACTGCATTGGTTTGTCTAACCATTACTATAGATCTGTGCCCCTTAATAAATATATATATTAAATACTGCTAGTGCATGCATGATAATTGGCAGTAAGGATGGTGTAATGCACAGGTTCTCAAACTTGGTCCTCAGGACCCCACACAGTGCATGTTTTGCAGGCCTCCTTGCAGAATCATAAGTGAAACAATTAGCTCCACCTGTGGACCTTTTAAAATGTGTCAGTGAGTAATTAATACACCTGTGCACCTGCTGGGTTACCTGCAAAACATGCACTGTGTGGGGTCCTGAGGACCGAGTTTGAGAACCTGTGGTGTAATGGTTAGCATTACTGCCTCACAGCACTGAGGTCATGGGTTCAATTCCCACCATGGCCCTAACTGTGTGGAATTTGTATATTCTCCCTGTACTTCCATGGGTTTCCTCCGGGTACTCCAGTTTCCTCCCACAATCCAAAAATATACTGCTAGGTTAATGTTCTCCCAACAAAATTAACCCTAGCATGAATGTGTGTGCATGTACATGTGATAGGGAATATAGATTGTAAGCTCCACTGGGGCAGGGACTGATGTGAATGGCCAAATATTCTCTCTGTAAAGCACTGCGGAATATGTGTGCACTATATAAATAACTGGTAATAAATAATAATAATGCACCACAATTATCACAGCAATGCACTGTAGAGAATACACCATAGTGCTGTGCAGTATTAGGCAAAATATGTATAATGTTTAATTCAACTGCATAGCCTGGGACCTGAGCCCTAGAGGAGGTGGTGGAGTCCACCAGAGGTTTCCCTTGTACCCCGGTGGGCGAGTCCAACCCTGAGCTAACTGAATTTTCCCCAAATTGCAAAAGACAAGGACCAATTAATTTTACCGAAAAATAATGAACAAGACAAAACAGACACAAAATAAGTCAATCTATCAGTAATTAGTAGGCAATTTACGCCACTAATTTCTCCACTCCTATGCTCCCTGCAACCATTAATTCATGAACCTCCTATCACGTAATAGAAGGCAGTAATGCCAGTGAGGTAGGCATCACTTGTTGTGTTATTAATGCTTGGAAGTCAGCCAATTATCAAAGGCAATTTTTTAAATTGCAGCGTTTCCTTATTCACACTAGCGGTTTTACATTTTTGACAAGTCTGAAACCTCCACACATAGCCGGCAATTCAAGTTTAACATTCCAAAAAGCTATGTAATAAATCCAGCTTCTTGGATGGCAAAATTGCTGGTGATGTACAAAGCCATCTGATACATTGACCTTGTAGAGTTATTCTGAGAAGAGAAGGAAGAGGAATTACAAAAAAATTCTTTACAAGCCAGACTCACAAGCACCAACATAGAAGCTATGTAGTCATAGAATATTTGAACACATACCTTTTTATTTATATTAGAATTCCAATAAATAAAAGATTGCAATCATGCAAATGCGAGATGATAAAGACTAAAGTTTTACAATATGCGTGTTGTTGCTAATATACCTATTCCTATACAACCAAGCACTGTGCTACAGCCTGCTTATGAGGGATGCGGTCAAGATCCCGACGGACGGAATCCCGGCGGTCGGAATACTGACACCGGAATCCCGACTGGCACAATCCCGACATATTCTCCCTCCGTGGGTGTCCACGACACCCATTGAGGGAGAATAAATTAGTGTGCCCGCTGTCACACGCCATAGGCGGCGTTCACCGCGCTAACCCCTGCGTGCCTGCTGGTCTGTGTTGCGGTCTCCGCCTTCGGTGGTCCACGGGCTCCGGCGTCTGGCTGGCGCGGCTCCCGGCGGTTCCCCGGGCAGGGGCGCCGCCATGACACCCGGCATCACGTGGGCGGGGAGCAGGTGACGTCATCGGACTGTTCCGCAAATCCAGCGGAGGCGCGAGTTTCAAAGTCAGACGCCGGGCAGAGCCTTGGCGCCTGAGTATCGTCTTTTCCCCTGACGTGGATGCCAGTGCTCTTGTTCCCGACGTATCTCTCTGCAGTCGTACCCCAGTGTCTCCGGCACTTCCAGGTGCCAGTTGCTGCACAGTTCAGCGTATACTGTGGCTGGTGTGTTTCTCTGCAATCCAGTCACCAGTGCTTCTTGGAGTCTGCGTGTGCTGCGGGCTAATCACCGCTCTCAAGTCATACAAATCATCAGTGTCTTTAACCACCGCTCCCAAGTTTTGCAAGTTGCCAGTGTCTTTAACCACCACTCTCGAGTTCTACAAATCATCAGTGTCTTTAATCACCTCTCTCAAGTCAAACAAACCATCAGTGTCTTTAACCACCGTTCACAAGCTCTACAAATCATCAGTGTCTTTAACCACCGTTCACAAGCTCTACAAATCATCAGTGTCTTTAACCACCGTTCTCAAGTTCTACAAATCATCAGTGTCTTTAACCACCGCTCACAAGTGTTTCAAATCGTCAGTGTCTTTAACCACCGTTCACCAGTTCTTCAAATCACCGGTATCTTTAAAAACATCACTTACAAGTTCTTCAGTCATTATTATCTTGTACCAACACTCACAAGTACTTCTTTACCTGGAATCCTTAGCATTGCTTACAAGTTCCCCTAAAGGCCTGGACATTTCCCCATACGTTCCTTCTCTGCCATGTGACATTGTGTTGCTCTCTTCCTGCAATAAAGTTCTTTAATATTTTCACCAAGCTTTACTGTCAGAGTCCTGTATGAGGAAGACCTATATTAAGCCATCCCTGTTCCGACCCAACTGTGGTTCCTCTCCCCTACCATCGGGAGAACCCCCGAGTTCACAACACCTCCAACCTAGGTGACAGTATACTCAGGCCTCGTGGACCCGGGGGATCGGAGCTCAGAGGCAAGTACCATCCAGGACTTGATTTCTCGAGTACAAAGTCAGGAAGCAGCACAGGGCCAGGTGATGCATTATCTCCAGGAATTGTCTGGCCAGCTGGATCAAATTCAGACTTCTCTGGCTTCAGTAGTACCGGCCTCAGCTCCAGTACCTGCTCCAGTGGTTGTTTCTAGTAATGTTCCATCCTCCTCTGGAACCAGGACACGCCTTCAGCTCTCTACTCCTTCTCGCTATAATGGGAATCCTAAGAATTGCCGTGGTTTTCTCAATCAGTGTGAGGTACACTTTGAACTTCTTTCACATAACTTCCCTACTGATCGGTCCAAGGTGGCATACATTATTTCTTTGCTCGAGGGTTCAGCGTTGGATTGGGTGTCTCCGTTATGGGAGCGATCTGATCCATTGGTTTCTAGTTACACCAATTTCATTGCGTCATTCCGGAGGATCTTTGATGAGCCAGGCAGGACGACCGCTGCCTCTTCAGACTTGCTTCGTGTCCGACAAGGCTCTTGTTCAGTGGGACAGTATGTGATTAATTTTTTAGACCATAGCCTCAGAACTGCGTTGGAATAATGATGCCCTTCGGGCTGCCTTTTGGAACGGGCTCTCCGATCGTCTAAAGGACGAGTTGGTCACTAGAGATTTGCCGGATTCTTTAGAACAGTTGATCTCGCTCTGTGTAAAGGTGGATCTTCGCATGCAGGAACGAGGTGGCGAACGTAGTTGGTCAGATCGATCAAGGGTACGATCTTTTCCGTCTAAGCAAACAGTTATTCCAAGTCCTGATGAACCCATGCAGATTAATCGATCTCGGCTGTCCCCAGAAGAACGTCAGCGTCATCGTGAGGGTAGACTCTGCCTCTACTGTGGAGCCGCGGATCATTTTCTCAAGTTTTGCAAGTCTCGTCCGGGAAACGGGCAGTCCTAGCTTGTTCCGGAGGAGTCGAGCTAGGGGTTTCTTCTAAACCTTCTCCGTCAGTGGACTGTTTACTCTCCGTGTCTCTGTTCTCCGAGTCAATAGCCAAACCCATTAAGGCTCTGCTGGACTCAGGGGCTGCAGGAAATTTTATTTCCCTTTCCTGTGCTCAGAATCTGGGTTTTCAGCTACGGTCGGTCAAACGACCTATTACGTTGACTGCTATCAATGGTACCCAAATTTCTAACGGTCTGATTTCAAGTTGTACAGTACCAATCATACTGCAAGTGGGAGCTCTGCATTAAGAACATCTGGAGTTCCTAGTGATTCGGGAGATGCCCCACGATCTGGTTCTTGGCCTTCCTTGGCTTAAACTTCACAACCCTCACGTCGACTGGAGTTCGACACAAATAACATCTTGGAGTCCTTTATGTCATTCAAATTGTCTCACCCCTGTCTATCCGCTCCGTGTATCTTCCAAGTCAGATGAAGGGCTCATTCCGGAGGCCTATCGGGAGTTTTCTGACGTGTTCTCGGAGCAAGCGGCTGTTCTGCTACCACCGCATAGACCCTGGGACTGTCCCATTGAGCTCATTCCGGGGAAAATGGCACCTCGGGGTCGCACTTATCCCTTATCATTACCCGAGACCCAAGCTATGTCGGACTATATCAAGTCTAATCTGCAGAAAGGATTCATCCGCCCCTCTACCTCCCTGGCGGGGGCGGGTTTCTTTTTTGTGAAGAAGAAGGACGGAGGGCTAAGACCATGTATTGACTATCGTGGTCTAAATGATGTCACCATTAAGAATAAGTATCCTTTGCCGCTCATTATGGAGCTCTTTGATAGAGTTCGCGGAGCCCGAGTTTTCACCAAACTTGATTTAAGGGGACCTTATAATTTGATACGTATCCGACAGGGAGACGAATGGAAGACGGCCTTCAATACCAGGGACGGGCATTACGAGTACCTGGTAATGCCGTTTGGCCTCAGCAACGCTCCTGCCGTCTTCCAGGGATTCATTAACGAAGTCTTTCGGGATATGCTATACCTAAGTGTCGTCGTATATTTGGATGACATTCTGATATTTTCTAAAAATCTCACAGAGCACAGAATACAGATCAAGGAGGTACTTCTTCGATTACGAGAGAATCATCTTTATGGCAAGATTTCCAAATGTACCTTTGAGGTTTCTTCTATTCCATTTCTTGGTTACATCATTTCGGGCACGGAGCTTCGTATGGATCCAGAGAAACTCACTGCCATCCGGGAATGGACTCAGCCTCTTTCTTTGAAAGCGGTACAACGATTTCTGGGCTTTGCAAATTACTACCGGAAATTCATAAAGGGATTCTCTACCGTCGTGGCACCTATTACTGCCATAACCAAGAAGGGTTCTGACCCAAGTCATTGGTCCTCCGAAGCTATAGCAGCTTTCGCTCAGTTAAAGGCAACCTTTATGTCTGCTCCAGTACTTCAGCAACCAGATTTTTCAAAACCATTCTTTTTGGAGGTTGATGCTTCCACGGTAGGTATAGGTGCCGTGCTTTCGCAGTATGCTCCAGATGGGAAGTTACATCCATGTGGTTTCCATTCTCGCAAATTCTCTCCTGCGGAACAGAATTACACCATTGGAGACAAAGAACTTTTGGCAATAAAATCTGCCTTGGAGGAATGGAGATATCTTTTGGAAGGTGCTAAACACCTAATTACAATTTTCACTGATCATAAGAATTTGCTGTACCTCAAGACGGCCCAGTGCTTGAATCCCCGTCAAGCTAGATGGGCGCTCTTCTTTACTCGGTTTTCGTTTGTCATTAAGTACCGGGCTGGGACTTTTAACACCAAGGCTGATGCTTTATCCCGTTCCTTAACAGCTTCAGATGAGGAGAATTCCGTTGAGAAGGCTTTGATTCTCAGTCCAGTTTCTATGTCGGCGGCTCCCACCACTCTGGGTCCTCCTCCTGGGAGAATGTCTGTGCCAGCTAAATTTCGACCAAGGTTGTTGCAGTGGGCTCATATCTCCAAGTTTTCAGGTCATCCAAAAGATGTGGGAGTTTCTACGAAGGTCTTACTGGTGGGACACTATGAAGAAGGATATTCAAGATTATGTCAACTCATGTCCTCAGTGTGCTCAGCACAAAATTCCTCGTTTGCCTACTGCGGGGTTGATGCATCCACTGTCCATTCCTCAGAGGCCTTGGACCCATATCTCTATGGACTTTGTCACTGAATTGCCCCTCTCCAAGGGTCACAATACTGTCTGGGTAATTATCGACCGTTTCTCTAAGATGGCACATTTTGTACCTTTGACCAGGTTACCATCAGCGCCCAAGTTGGCTTTGTTATTTATCCGAGAACATTTCCGCCTGAACGGTTTACCTCAGGAAATCGTCTCTGACCGGGGGGTACAATTCACTGCAAGATTCCGGAGAGCTCTCTGTATGGCCTTACAAATAAAACTCAAGTTTTCATCCGCTTACCATCCACAGACCAACGGGCAAACTGAACGCGTCAATCAAGATTTAGAGACTTTTCTCCGTGTTTATCTCTCTCCCTTGCAAGATGATTGGGTGGAACTGTTGCCATGGGCCGAGTTTGCACATAATCATCTGTACCACTCTTCGACTGGTGAGTCCCCATTTTTCATTAATTATGGGTTCCATCCTCAAGTTCCTGAACTACCCATTTGTCCTCCGGAGGATGTTCCTGCTGCAGCCTCTACTCTTCGGCACTTCAGTCAAATTTGGAGTCGAGTTCATGCTAATCTCAAGAGAGTCTCCGGCCGCTATAAGTTCTTTGCGGATAGGAAGCGACGAGCAGCTCCCCAATACAAGGTTGGTGACAGGGTATGGCTCTCCACCCGCAACCTCTGGTTAAGGGTGCCCACTATGAAGTTCGGCCCAAAGTTTATTGGTCCTTACCCCGTGTTACAAGTCCTGAATCCGGTTGTCTGCAAATTGGGATTGCCTTCCTACCTCCGGATACCATACTCCTTTCATCTTTCTCTCCTTCGCCCCCTTATTTTAAACCGGTTCCATTTAAAGTCCCCGAGGCCAACCTCTGCAGAGCCTGAAGCTGGAACAGACTTTGAAATCAAAGCTATTCTTGACTCTCGTTATCTTCACAAGAATCTACAGTGTTTAGTGGAGTAGAAAGGTTTTGGCCCTGAGGAGAGGATCTGGATCAAGGCTACTGAAGTTATGGCTCCCCGACTGGTGCGGATCTTCCATTCCAGACATCCAACAAAACCTGGAAAGTGTCCGGGGGCTACTCCTGGAGGAGGGGGTACTGTCACATGCCATAGGCGGCGTTCACCGCGCTTACCCCTGCGTGCCTGCTGGTCTGTGTTGCGGCCTCCGCCTTCGGTGGTCCACGGGCTCCGGCGTCTGGCTGGCGCGGCTCCCGGCGGTTTCCCGTGGCAGGGGCACCGCCATGACACCCGGCATCGCGTGGGCGGGGAGCAGGTGACGTCATCGGACTGTTCCGCCAATCCAGCGGAGGCACGAGATTCAAAGTCAGACGCCGGGAAGAGCTTCGGCGCCTGAGTATCGTCTTTTCCCCTGACGTGGATGCCAGTGCTCTTGTTCCCGACGTATCTCTCTGCAGTCGTACCCCAGTGTCTCCGGCACTTCCAGGTGCCAGTTGCTGCACAGTTCAGCGTATACTGCGGCTGGTGTGTTTCTCTGCAATCCAGTCACCAGTGCTTCTTGGAGTCAGCGTATACTGCGGCTGGTGTGTTTCTCTGCAATCCAATCACCAGTGCTTCTTGGAGTCTGCGTGTGCTGCGGGCTAATCGCCGCTCTCAAGTCATACAAATCATCAGTGTCTTTAACCACCGCTCCCAAGTTTTGCAAGTTGCCAGTGTCTTTAACCACCGCTCTCAAGTTCTACAAATCATCAGTGTCTTTAATCACCGCTCTCAAGTCATACAAATCATCAGTGTCTTTAACCACCGTTCACAAGCTCTACAAATCATCAGTGTCTTTAACCACCGTTCACAAGCTCTACAAATCATCAGTGTCTTTAACCACCGTTCTCAAGTTCTACAAATCATCAGTGTCTTTAACCACCGTTCTCAAGTTCTACAAATCATCAGTGTCTTTAACCACCGCTCACAAGTGTTTCAAATCATCAGAGTCTTTAACCACCGTTCACCAGTTCTTCAAATCACCGGTATCTTTAAAAACATCACTTACAAGTTCTTCAGTCATTATTATCTTGTACCAACACTCACAAGTACTTCTTTACCTGGAATCCTTAGCATTGTTGACAAGTTCCCCTATAGGCCTGGACATTTCCCCATACGTTCCTTCTCTGCCATGTGACATTGTGTTGCTCTCTTCCTGCAATAAAGTTCTTTAATATTTTCACCAAGCTTTACTGTCAGAGTCCTGTATGAGGAAGACCTATATTAAGCCATCCCTGTTCCGACCCAACTGTGGTTCCTCTCCCCTACCATCGGGAGAACACCCGAGTTCACAACACCTCCAACCTAGGTCGGTGACACCCGCAGCGAGCCCGCAAGGGGCTGCGTTGCGCTCGCCCTCCTATCGGTATTGTGCTGGTCGGGATTCCGGTGTCGGTATTCCGACCGCCAGGATCCGATCCAGCGGGATTTCGTACTGATCCCGCTCATGAACATGTTATCAGCTTTGTGTTATCTGCAAATAGTAAAAAAAAAAAGATAAAACTGGCAATGAGCGCCATCTTGTGGCATTTTAACTTGCTTAACTTACATGGAATTGTATTAAGGCAAGTATATGTAGCTAACTAAAGATCATACATCTTAGAATTATCTGTTCAACCATCCAACTAGGTACCTGGTTGGAAATAAAATCTGGTAATTTATGGGAGCAAATGACAATTGACCATTTCCTCCCAAACACTGGAAAACAGACAAAAATGGTCGTTCAAATAAATTGGTTAAATCCATTAGATTTTTGACCGTTTTCTGACATTTGGTAGCAAATGGTTGATTGTCATTTGCTCCCATACATTACCAGATTTTCTTTACAACCAGACAACTCGTTGGATGTTGAACAGATAATCCTAGGCCAGCTTTAGTTGCACAATTTAAGTATCTGTACGGCTAAAAAGGTTAACATCAAAACCATACATTTCTGAGTTTTAACAACTGACCCGACAGATGTTAATTTTAGGCTGATGCAGTATGAGCATCTATTGGGATACCTTGCGCTGCTAATTTGATTGCACGCTTGGGTGAAAAACAATTAGAAACAAATGGTCATGTATTTATATTTTTTGTTTTTATTTTTATATTTACATACAGAAAATCTAATATGCACACTTAAAAACAATATTATTGTTGACAATTACTATGTAACTTTGCCGTAGGAGGTGGATCAGCACTAATACCGTGCATGCATTTAAAAATGCTGTATGACATAGCTAAAACATATAAAAAATGTGTTTTCTGTCCCAGCCTATATACGAGTTAGGGAGAAGAGTTCATTTAGATGCAGTCCCTTTACTCCAGGCAAATCATAATATAGACACAGTGAAATGGACTGAATAGTCTTGTACAGACCCACAGTAAATCACTTACACCTTTGGTGTTAGGCAGTACAAGATGGATTAATCACCCGTCCTCCACCCAGGGCCAGCAACAGAAATATTGGGGCCCGGTACATGTATTTCTTTGGGGCGGGGGGCCCTGGGATGCACGGAAGCCTGCAAATGCAGGCTTCCGTGCATCCCAGCACCAATGCACGGAAGCCTGCAAACCGCTCGCCAAGGTACCCCACCTTAGCGAGCAGTTTGCAGGCTTCTGTGCATTGGCCAATTCACTAACTAAACCCCCGTCATTTATTTATTGATGTTGTGAGGATAAGTGAGCTTGCAATGGTGAGTGCTGAATTTTCTGTTTGTATATATTTAAGTAGGTGGCCATGGGCTACATGCACCCCACCCTATGAGTGGTGAATGCAGACACTGCACCCCGCTTCTGGGGTGGCGAGTGCTGTGGTTTTATATTTGTTTGTATATATATATACTATATAAAAGCGAAATTCCGTCCTTCTGTCTTTCTATACAAATCCACAGTTTACAAGCGAGGATCGTGAAAATTTTACATACAGGCGTATTAAAACACGGTGGAGGCAACTGAAACAATTAGAAAACCCTAGCACCCCTAGGGGGGAGACAGCAGCACAGAGTATATCAGGAGACAGCATAACTCTGGAATTGCTGGAGCAATGTACTCCAAAATTGGTACACATATGCCTTACAATCTGGGAACAACACTGTGGGGGGAAGACACCCCTAGCAACCCTAAGGGTGAGGCAGCAGCACTGAGTATTTCAGCAGACAGCATAACTGTGGAATGCCTGCAGCAATTTACAACAAACTTGGTACACATCTGATTTACAATCTATGAACAAAGTCTGTGGGGGTTAGACACCCCTAGCACCCACAGGAGTGGGACAGCAGCACAGAGTATTTCTGGAGACAGCATAATTCCGTAATTGCTGGTGCAATGTACTCATAAATTAGTACACATATGCCTTACAATCTGGGAACAAACACTGCAGGGTTAAAACACCCCTAGCACCCCTAGGGTTGAGGCAGCAGCACTGAGTATTTCAGCAGACAGCATAACTCTAGAATGCCTGCAGCAATTTACAACAAACTTGGTACACATATGACTTCTACTCTGGAAACAAACACTGTAGGGGTCAGACACTTCTAGCACCCCTAGGGGTTGGACAGCAGCACAGAGTATGTCAGCAGACAGCAAAACTGTGAAAGGCCTGGAGCAATTTACACCAAACTTGTTACACATCTGACTTACAATCTGGGAACAAACTCTGTAGGGGTTAAACACCCCTAGCACCCCTAGAACATCAGCACAGAGTATTTTAGGAGACAGCATAACTCCCGAATGGCTGGACCAATTTATAACAAACTTGGTACACATATGATTTACAAGCTGGGAGCAAACACTGTAGGGTAAGACACCCCTAGCACCCCTAGGGGTGAGGCAGCAGCACAGAGTTTTTCAGCAGACAGCATAACTCTGTACATACATACATACACAAGCACACACAGAAACACACACACATACATACTGTACACACAAACTTTACATGCTGTGTACAGTACATATTGCATACACACAGTACTGTACCATCAGGGGTTGGGAGGCAGACAGGCGGCGCTGTGTGGACGACGGAGGGAGCTGCTGTGGCTGAGCATGCGCAGCCAGCAGCTCCCCAGGACACTCTCTATACAGAGAGCTACATAGCTCTCTGCTGCAGCAGCTCCGCTGTCGTGGTCGTGTACGCGATCGCGGCTTTTACTGAGATGGAGACACTGCTGTCTCCGTCTCAAAAATCAAAATGTTGGCTCATCAGGGGGGGTTTCCAGGTACTCGGAGCCAGGACCCAAGAGGAACTCACCACAGCCAGGGGACAGCGGTGGGGCTGCGGGTGGCACTGCTGCAGTGAAGGTGTCCCCCGTGGGAGG
This sequence comes from Pseudophryne corroboree, assembly GCF_028390025.1. Taxonomy (NCBI): domain Eukaryota; kingdom Metazoa; phylum Chordata; class Amphibia; order Anura; family Myobatrachidae; genus Pseudophryne; species Pseudophryne corroboree. The sequence goes on from NC_086448.1 coordinate 561,475,622, forward strand.
TGATCTTCCTGGGATCAGGACGCTCTGCTCCTCAGCCAGGGGACAGCGGTGGGGCTGTGGGTGACGCTGCTGCAGTGAAAGTGTCCCCGGTGGGAGGTGATCTTCCTGGGCTCAGGATGCTCTGCTCCTCAGCCAGGGGACAGCGGTGGGGCTGCAGGTGATGCTGCTGCTGGGAAGATGCACCCGGCGGGAGGCAATCTTCCTGGGCTCAGGATGCTCTGCTCCTCAGCCAGGGTACAGTGGTGGGGCTGCGGGTGACGCTGCTGTTGTGAAGATGTACCCGGCATGAGGTGATCTGCCTGGGCTCAGGAAGCTGTGTTCCTCGGCGGCAGCTGCAGAAGGGCCGGCGCAGCATCATTCGTTGTGACATCGGCATCGAGGTGGGATCACCGGAGCAGACCAAGTGAGAGGGGAAAGGGGGGGGGGTATCGATGGTGTGCACAGTTGTTTTTTTCTTTCTTAATTGACTGGCAGGCCGGCAGAGTGGCCAATGAATATAGATTATTTACAGGCCCTCCAGCACCCGTGTTTTGTTCCCCTCTGCCTCAGGGCCCCTCTGAACCATGGGGCCCGGCATAGCTGTCCCCTTTGACCCCCCTGTTGCTGGGCCTGCCTCCACCGCAGGAGTTGGATGCTGGCTGTTATCTTTCAACCCCTTTAGGTGTGTCTCTGTCAGGGCCATCTTAACAGCAGTGTAGGCCCCTGGGCAAAGCAATGCACTGGGGCCCCTTCCCACGCGCCAGTGGTAGGTGTGTGGGGTGCTATCAGCGGCAGCTTTGATGTCCCGCAGGCTGTAGGGGGTGTTCTATCTTCCTCTCGGCATGTAGGACTTGGAGCAGTAATTTCTGCTAATTACTGCTTTACTGCACAACTGGTGGGAGATGGGGTGGGAGGGAGAACACTAAACTGTAGAAGGGGGCATTGGGATGAATGAAGGGGCGCCCAGTACATGACTTCCAGGGTGGTAAGGCGTGTTTAATACGGATTGGGTTCGGGTGACCGGCGTTTAGGATCCGGCTGGTCATCATAATGATGCCGGGATCCCGTTCTTTAGAATGCCAGCAGGGTGTGAGCACAACAAAGACCGTTGCGGGCACGGTGGCTCACTGCACTTGCCATGCAGCAGGCTCAGTGGCGTGCCACAGGTTCTATTCCCACTCTATGAGTGTTGTGGACACCCATGAGTGGGAATAGTCCCTGTTAGTCAGCATGCCGACTGTCAGGCTCTGAATTGGTCGGTATAGTGACCAGCGGTCTGGACACACAATGCATCCCATTTAATATGCAGTGTAGGGGTGGATACTGGAGTGGGCATAATATTCAAAATTTTCCCGGGGGAGGGCAGCTTGCTTGACTGCAGATATCTCCAGTTGCTGGACATAGATTTCTAAGCTTTCAATAGGGTAAAAAGACTAGAGAGTCCCACCTTTCAGGAGGTACTGGGAACTTGGGGATCAGAGTTCAGGAGCCAGAGCAATCCACCAACAATAATATAAAATGTCATACCAGGCGTGTTAAGCTGGAGCAGGGACCAGCTGCTGGAAGGCTAATATCTCTGGTTATGGCCATAGTAGAGATAAGCTGCCAGTGTCCACCGAAAGTGAAGAGTCCCAGCTTTTTAAGTGTACCCTCAGAAAAGCTCTAAGTCAGACAGAACCTGAGATATCTGGCTGGGAAGAGCAATTAACAGGCTTGGATGGGGGCCAGTGCTTTGAAGTCGGATATATCTGACTATTATTATATAGTAATATTATTCACTCGGTGTGCATTAGGGAACACAGTTTTTTTTTTCCTACACAGAATTACCCCTCCCCTTTTAGCACCTGAGTGACATTACAATCTGATTGAGCAGCTTCCCACCTTGTGTATTGTATATAGAGAGGCACAAATGGGTCAGCATTAGGAGGGATTGCTGACTCTAGTAGTGCCATAGGGGAAGTCAGGGGTATCCCCAGGTAAGCTGGCTCTCAGATGCTGTAGGTGCCATTACCATGTGGCCTTACACTGGGAATTTAACCCAGATATATATATGTAATTATTTATGGGGTGGGTGTGGGGTGCAGTGGCCCCTGTGTCGGTATGGGTGGGCTGTTGCAGGTCGGCACACCCTAACACTTTATTAACACTTATTATTTTTCCTATCACTTTGTATATATTTTTTAATCACACCACTTACATAGCACCTCTGTGCTTCTTACTAACCCCTATTAATTTTCACCTGTGTGCTGACCTGGGGTGGCCGGCCTGTGCCGACATTGTGGGGTCCTGCACCCCTGGCCCATACCTAGTATTAGGGACCCCCAGTGACGGAGAAGCCTTGTCGATCGGCCTGGGGGCTTAACCCTATATCTGCAGATATACGCAACTAAGATCTCCGTATTATCTGACTATTATTATATAGTAATATTATTCACTCGGTGTGCATTAGGGAACACAGTTTTTTTTTTTTCCTACACAGAATTACCCCTCCCCTTTTAGCACCTGAGTGACATTACAATCTGATTGAGCAGCTTCCCACCTTGTGTATTGTATATAGAGAGGCACAAATGGGTCAGCATTAGGAGGGATTGCTGACTCTAGTAGTGCCATAGGGGAAGTCAGGGGTATCCCCAGGTAAGCTGGCTCTCAGATGCTGTAGGTGCCATTACCATGTGGCCTTACACTGGGAATTTAACCCAGATATATATATGTAATTATTTATGGGGTGGGTGTGGGGTGCAGTGGCCCCTGTGTCGGTATGGGTGGGCTGTTGCAGGTCGGCACACCCTAACACTTTATTAACACTTATTATTTTTCCTATCACTTTGTATATATTTTTTAATCACACCACTTACATAGCACCTCTGTGCTTCTTACTAACCCCTATTAATTTTCACCTGTGTGCTGACCTGGGGTGGCCGGCCTGTGCCGACATTGTGGGGTCCTGCACCCCTGGCCCATACCTAGTATTAGGGACCCCCAGTGACGGAGAAGCCTTGTCGATCGGCCTGGGGGCTTAACCCTATATCTGCAGATATACGCAACTAAGATCTCCGTATTATCTGACTATTATTATATAGTAATATTATTCACTCGGTGTGCATTAGGGAACACAGTTTTTTTTTTTCCTACACAGAATTACCCCTCCCCTTTTAGCACCTGAGTGACATTACAATCTGATTGAGCAGCTTCCCACCTTGTGTATTGTATATAGAGAGGCACAAATGGGTCAGCATTAGGAGGGATTGCTGACTCTAGTAGTGCCATAGGGGAAGTCAGGGGTATCCCCAGGTAAGCTGGCTCTCAGATGCTGTAGGTGCCATTACCATGTGGCCTTACACTGGGAATTTAACCCAGATATATATATGTAATTATTTATGGGGTGGGTGTGGGGTGCAGTGGCCCCTGTGTCGGTATGGGTGGGCTGTTGCAGGTCGGCACACCCTAACACTTTATTAACACTTATTATTTTTCCTATCACTTTGTATATATTTTTTAATCACACCACTTACATAGCACCTCTGTGCTTCTTACTAACCCCTATTAATTTTCACCTGTGTGCTGACCTGGGGTGGCCGGCCTGTGCCGACATTGTGGGGTCCTGCACCCCTGGCCCATACCTAGTATTAGGGACCCCCAGTGACGGAGAAGCCTTGTCGATCGGCCTGGGGGCTTAACCCTATATCTGCAGATATACGCAACTAAGATCTCCGTATTATCTGACTATTATTATATAGTAATATTATTCACTCGGTGTGCATTAGGGAACACAGTTTTTTTTTTCCTACACAGAATTACCCCTCCCCTTTTAGCACCTGAGTGACATTACAATCTGATTGAGCAGCTTCCCACCTTGTGTATTGTATATAGAGAGGCACAAATGGGTCAGCATTAGGAGGGATTGCTGACTCTAGTAGTGCCATAGGGGAAGTCAGGGGTATCCCCAGGTAAGCTGGCTCTCAGATGCTGTAGGTGCCATTACCATGTGGCCTTACACTGGGAATTTAACCCAGATATCTATATGTAATTATTTATGGGGTGGGTGTGGGGTGCAGTGGCCCCTGTGTCGGTATGGGTGGGCTGTTGCAGGTCGGCACACCCTAACACTTTATTAACACTTATTATTTTTCCTATCACTTTGTATATATTTTTTAATCACACCACTTACATAGCACCTCTGTGCTTCTTACTAACCCCTATTAATTTTCACCTGTGTGCTGACCTGGGGTGGCCGGCCTGTGCCGACATTGTGGGGTCCTGCACCCCTGGCCCATACCTAGTATTAGGGACCCCCAGTGACGGAGAAGCCTTGTCGATCGGCCTGGGGGCTTAACCCTATATCTGCAGATATACGCAACTAAGATCTCCGTATTATCTGACTATTATTATATAGTAATATTATTCACTCGGTGTGCATTAGGGAACACAGTTTTTTTTTTCCTACACAGAATTACCCCTCCCCTTTTAGCACCTGAGTGACATTACAATCTGATTGAGCAGCTTCCCACCTTGTGTATTGACTGCAGATATCTCCAGTTGCTGGACATAGATTTCAAAGCTTTCAATAGGGTAAAAAGACTAGAGAGTCCCACCTTTCAGGAGGTACTGGGAACTTGGGGATCAGAGTTCAGGAGCCAGAGCAATCCACCAACAATAATATAAAATGTCATACCAGGCGTGTTAAGCTGGAGCAGGGACCAGCTGCTGGAAGGCTAATATCTCTGGTTATGGCCATAGTAGAGATAAGCTGCCAGTGTCCACCGAAAGTGAAGAGTCCCAGCTTTTTAAGTGTACCCTCAGAAAAGCTCTAAGTCAGACAGAACCTGAGATATCTGGCTGGGAAGAGCAATTAACAGGCTTGGATGGGGGCCAGTGCTTTGAAGTCGGATATATCTGGTTCCCAGGGATGATTTTCAAAAATACAGTATGGTACCTCTGGAAAAAGGGGACCCTCAGGTATCAGCCTAGGGCCCTTATACTTTTGGGGCCCTTGGGCAAGGGCCTATTGAGCACATATGAAAAGATGGCCCTGGAGACACATCCGGAGAGGTTGAGAGATAACAGCCAATGTCAAAGTGGTTATTATGTAGTTTTATACTTGAAAAACTCCACTTCATTAGATATAAATGTGGAAAATGCAGAGAATATGAATAGATGGACACACCTGAAATCACAATACAAAGAGGAAGTGGTCAATAGTAGAAAATAAGCACAACTGTGGCAATAAAAATATCCAGGGACATATTGTTAAAACTTAGGGATGTCCCTGATTATTGTGGAAGGTTGGCAGCTATGGTATTGGATGCGTTGAAGACTACACAATATAGTATATACAGTAACTAGAGATTTACAGAATGAGTCAGATTCTAAGGACATAACTAAATAAACTCTAACCGAATTCACCAGCTACAAAATGTCTATTACTTTTGTTAATACATTCAAATGATTAAATGACACACAGATTTGTCAGTTCAGAAAGTCAACATGAAATTACATTGCAACAGTTTGAAAACATACGTGCCAAAAGGCTAGTAATGACTTGCTGAACTTTGTGGTAACTTGGAAAGAAAGACCATGCATTCTTACATAACCAACACTGGCAAACGACCCAAAGATGTGTAACTACTGTACAGTGTTTGTAAACATCATAAAATTGGGCCAGCTTGTTCTTTTGAATTAAAATTATGTTGCCCTCTAGCAGAGGCGGATTGACCATAGGGTTTACAGGGAAGATTCCCGGTGGGCCAACGCACCCGCGGGGCCTGTTTTGTTTGAGGACTTGTGGTCCTTTTTATAGACATAATGAATAAGATGCTAATTTGCCACTTAGCCTGTGATTGCAGATGATCTAGTGTATGCTCTGTCTCCCTTCTTGGCTGACATATAAGATTGAGTGAATAGTGATTGGAATACTGTTGGTATAATAAGCAAGAAAATACATCTTTCTAAAGATTTATATAGTTTCCTAAATTCTGAAGGTGTATCATATAATGTGCTCATAACATTTTATTTTATTTCCTTTTAACTTCCCCTTGATGCTGGACATCCCCACTATCTGGAAAGTCTTGGGGGGAGGGTGCTGCTGCCAAGGCCCATGGCTAGACCTTACACCTCTGGTGCTGCCCATGTGGGGCCACTAGTACAAATTTTTCCAGGGCCGCTTTTTGTTCCCAATCCGCCCCTGCCCTCTAGTAATAATAGTAATAAGGTAACCTCAGTACTTGCTTGATGTAGACAAGCTGCCAGGGTCACCAAAAAGAGGATGTACAGTATAGGGACTTATGAATGGAGCAGCATTCATATCATCGTACTAAAGTGGTCTGAGACCTGCTAGGGTCATTTATTTTTTTATAAAAACCAAAATATTGTAAAATAACTATTAAAATATATTATTATTAATAGTATTATTATTATTATTATTATGATTATTATTATTATTATTATTATTATTATTATTTTTACTAGCTGGAGTACCTGGCATTGCCCGGGATTTTAAGAATGTCTGTTTACAAAAATTTAAATATTAAACATACAGTATAAATAACATTGTAGATAGCTGAATACCCATGCTTCGCTACGGGATGAGGATGGTAAATGAGAATGATAGTTGTTCGCTAATTTACGTTGGTTGGAGATCTAGTATATAGGCATACCTTGCTTCCCTGACGCACTCTGTGTAGTTACCGGACCCCTTTTAGGTCCCCCAAGCATGGCTGTAACTAGGGAGGGGCTAGGGGGTCACGCGCCCCAGGTGCTGGAATGAGGGTGGCACTAGGGAGGCTGTTTCCACAGCCAAAATGATCTGATGGCCCCGCGCACGATGCTGGCTGCTGCAAGAGGGAGAGAGGACGGAGACTGGAGTCTGGCCAGTGGGATTGAGTCCTTGCGCATAGACCGCGGGACTGATGAGGGCACGCTGTCTGCAGTCAGTGACAGTGAATGAGTCACTGTCACTCATGCTGCAGCATTCCGCACTGGAGTCTGCAGGCTCCTCTGACAGGGGAGCTTTCATGGAGACTGCATATCTCCGGCAGCCCTGAGCACACAACCAGGTTATCCTGATGACAGTTTAAATACTGAAACATTAATATACAACAGCGTCTTGTGTGTTTGTTAAGCCTGGAGTGCCGCACCAAAGGGAAGGTATCATATTGTTTTGTGAGGGCACCGGCTGAGTTTCTTTGTTGAAAGTGAGTGCCAGCCCTGGAATTTTATATATATATATATATATATATATATATATATTTATTTGTGTTTTAATTATACTTATTATTATTATTATTATTATTATTTTTTATTATTATTATTATTTTTTTTGGGGGGGGGGGGTGTAGTGGAAGTAGCACGGACCCCCAGCAGCACAGAGTATATCAGGAGATACATAGTGAGCTGCGCTGTATAGGAAACTGTAAAAAAATCGATAATTTCACAGGGGCACTGACATGAAGTGAGGAGGGGAATGGAGGCAGCAACATATATATTTTTACAGTTTCTTATATAGCACAGCACATTATGTATCTCCTGATATACTCTGTGCTGCTGGGGGTCCGTGCTACTTCCACTATATAACTCTCAGTGGTGGTCATTACGAGTTGATTGCAGCCAGCAACTTTTTGCTGCTGGTGCGATCAACTAATCCACGCCTATGAGTGTATTTTAGCTTAGCAGGGCTGCGATCGCTTGTGCAGCCCTGCTAAGCTAAAGAAGTTTTGTGCTGCTGAAGAGTAAGGCTGGTTCTACTTACCCTGTGCGACGGATCCAGCGACGTTCCTCCTGGCTTTGACATCAGACATCCGCCCTCCATTAGCCTGGACACGCCGGGCAACGACGTGCGCGCGCAATGCGCACGCCGTGCATGCGCAGTTATGAATCCGTTCGCACCGCAGCGAAGAACCGCTGCGTGCAAATGGGTCGGAATGACCCCCAGTGTGTGGGTTTGTGCTACCTGCATTCCCCTCCTCACATCATGTCACTGGCCCTGTCACATGCAGCCTGGCTTCAGGCATTCCAGAGTTATGCTGTCTGCTGAAAAACTCTGTGCTGCTGCCTCACCCCTATAGGTGCTAGGGGTGTCTTAGCCCCAGAGTATTTGTTCTCAGCTTGTAAGTCATATGTGTACCAAGTTTGTTGTAAATTGGTTCAGGCATTCGGGAGTTATGCTGTCTCCTGAAATACTCTGTGCTGCTGTTCTAGGTGTGCTAGGGGTGTCTAACCCCCACAGAGTTTGTTCTCAGATTGTAAGTCAGATGTGTACCACGTTTGGTGTAAATTGCTCCAGGCCTTCCACAGTTTTGCTGTCTGCTGAAATACTCAGTGCTGCTGCCTCACCCCTAGGGGTGCTAGGGGTGTCTTTCCCCCACAGTGTTTGTTCCCAGATTGTAAGGCATATGTGTACCAATTTTGGAGTACATTGCTCCAGCAATTCTGGAGTTATGCTGTCTGCTGATATACTCTGTGCTGCTGTCTCCCCCCCAGGGGTGCTATGGATTTCTAATTGGTTTAATTGCCTCCGCCGTGTTTTAATACACTTGTATGTAAAATTTCACGATTCTTGCTTGTAAACTGTGGATTTATATAGAAAGACAGAAGGACGGATTTTCGCATTTATATAGTAGATTAATAATAATAATAATAATAATAATAATAATAATAATAATAATGATACTAGCAACAGCACTGACACAGTATATTACCTGTAAATAATAGTATCTCAGTCCTAAAATTAACACATCTTTGTATTCTTTGTCCAACCTCTATGCCAATGATACACATCTCTAACCCTCTTCCCCTTACTTATAGCCCTCTGTTCGCTCCCATGTAACTTCCTGGGACAGATGCACTACAGAGTGATAAAGTGGAGAAACATAAACTACTATCCAGTCAGCTCTTGTCATTTTTCAAACACAGAGTGTAACATGGCAGTTATGAGCTGCTTGACTCATTCCTTAGCTCTCTCCATTTTATCGCTCGCCCAGTCTGTAAGCAATCTCCTCCTGAATGGCACAGCACTTTCTGAAATGTACTTTCCGACTTTTTTTATGTTGAATCTGGATTCGGCCTATTCAAGTCCAGTGCCATTTTTACAACTTGTCAGAAGTGCTGACTTGTCGGAAAAAAGGTGGATCGGCAAATTTGCCCACCGATACACCTGTTTTGTTGAATTTGCGGGCATTTCTGACTGATTTTTGGCCCATTTTCGGCAATGCCGATTCGACTTTAAAAAAAGTCCTCGCCTCAATCCTGAAATTTAACCCTCTGCAATGTTTCCAGAATCAGGTCATCCCTCACTGTGCAAGCTACAGTAATAAACTCTCATCCCTCCCTTATCATTAGGTGCCTTGATTACTGTAATCTACTCATATTTTTACTACTCCCCCATAATCCTGCTTCAGCCTTAACCCTGTTGTCCCCCTCATATCCCTCTGTCATCACTCTACTTCTTGTGCTCCCTCTGACAGTCTCTCCAATGGCTTCATACACCCCCTCCCTTACCCAGAAGCAAATTGAAACTATTCCCTCACAAGAAACCTCTTAATCACGCCTCTACTTCCTAAATTCCTACCTCTCCGGCCTCATTTCCTCATATATTCCCTCATGCTCCCTTTGCTCAGCTAGTGAGTATTGGTGCCTCACCACCACCCTAACCATCACTTTCCACACTCAGATTCAGGTATTTTCCTCTCTCACTCCATTAGACCTCCCAGCCTTCAAACGTGTCATAGAAACTATTTTTTCATTGTGGCATACCATCACTCCTCCTACAGATGTGTCATCTCACTTCAAGCACGTTAAGCAGCCCTTCTAGTCGCCAGTGGCAGGCTGGGCTGGGGGGCAGGGTGCCTTGTGCTCCCCATTCTGGTACAATTCTGCAGCACTATGGCCGCTGCTGCACTGTGTATGTGCCACCCCCTTCCCTGCCATATTGCTGTCTGTGCATATAAGACTTGCTGTTAATAGCAGAGGCTGGAGTCGGGCAGGTGGGATGGGAGCGTGTTGTCCCTGTGGATGGGCTTTGCCTCACTCTAGCAGCCCTCTCATCATTGGTGTATCTATAATGGGTGCAGCGTGTATGGGGCCCATGGGCCCCGGGGTCCAGGGGGACCCACCCCGCACACACTGCAGGTACTATTCCTAAGATTGACACCCGCAGGTACTATCGCATACCCGGCTGGCAGAGAGTTCTCCCGGAAACCCTCCCTGGAAGTGGCCTCATTGCATGTGCAGTGATGCGCAGACGCCCCGGCAGCCCTTACAGCACATCTCAGGGATGGGCTCTGAAAGAGCATCCATACCTGCAGGTGCTCCATGATACATGGCACCAATGTGATTGCATATTGAAATGTTATACTGGATGCCAGCGGCAGCTCAAGAGGTGGGACTGCAGCAAGTCCAAAATTCAAATAGGGGAACCACACCAACTGCCATTCCAAACTGACTCACTGGCAGTTGGTGTGGTTCCCCTATTTGAATTTTGGTCTGCGCTGCAGCCCCACATCTGGAGCCGCCACTGCTGGGTGTTAATATTGGGGGTCATTCCGAGTTGTTCGCTCGTTGCTGATTTTCGCAACGGAGCGATTAAGGCAAAAATGTGCATGCGCATGGTATGCAGCATGCATGCGCTAAGTATTTTAGCACAAAACTTAGTAGATTTACTCACATCCGAACGAAGAATTTTCATCGTTGAAGTGATCGGAGTGTGATTGACAGAAAGTGGGTGTTTCTGGGTTGAAACTGACCGTTTTCTGGGAGTGCATGGAAAAATGCAGGCGTGCCAGGATAAAACGCAGGAGTGTTTGGAGAAACGGGGGAGTGGCTGGCCGAACGCAGGGCGTGTTTGTGACGTCAAACCAGGAACGAAACGGGCTGAGCTGATCGCAGTGTAGGAGTAAGTCTCGAGCTACTCAGAAACTGCTAAGAATTATTTATTCGCAATTCTGCTAATCTTTCGTTCGCAATTCTGCTAAACTAAGATACACTCCCAGAGGGCGGCGGCCTAGCGTGTGCAATGCTGCTAAAAGCAGCTAGCGAGCAAACAACTCGGAATGAGGGCCATTGCTTTGAATATGCGATTAATGAGAAATGGGCCCTTAATATTCTTTAATGGTGCAAAATATGATTACACATGTTTTTACTATTTTGAGCACTATGAAAAGGGAGGAATACCATTACTCTTTGAAATTATTTACAGCAAGAGATTTTCCTTTATTAGGACAGATATTCGGAACATAATAACTAAATCTAAAAAGTGTCTTGAGTTGTTGTGTTCAATGTGTTTGTGAGAGGCACATTTTTTTCGTAGCATTCCTTTTTTCCTGAATTTAATTAATGCCGTTTTTCATTTACTGATTCTGTTAAAGCTTTGTTATATTTGCAGTCTCTCACTGTCCCCATATCCCCTGCAGTCTCTGTCACTGTTTCCTTTTCCCCTGCAGTCTCTCTCACTGTTTCCTTTTCCATTGCTGTCTCTCTGTGTGTTATTCCTGGAAATGACTGTAACATAGCATTCCTTATGCAGATACAGCCGCTGTCACACTCAGAATACAGGCATGTTTGTGTTTTTCCTGGAAAACACTGTAACATAGCATTCCTTATGCAGATACAGCCGCTGTCGCACATAGAATATAGGCATTCTGAAAAATAGCAGCTTTGCTTATACTACATACTATATGAGATTATTTTATTTGCATATCTACAAATTAAACATTAATTCAATATTGATTCTTTGGGATACATTATCTCTATATGTTCCTCATGAGGCCTGCATATATAACTAATACAGCATTATAGCAATTTAAGCAAAGTTATTCAGAGATCTTCTCAAACTTGGATTATAGAAAGCATCACTATGGCTACTGAAATAATGATATACTTAGGAGTAAATTTATAAAGGTCAATTTTAATCAATTTCAAACTAATCTAATCTATGTTATGTTTCAGGGGCTAAAAGCTTTATTAATTAAAAAATGTTAGTAAATATGCATTTTAGCCTGTGAAATGCAACATCGTTTTAGACTGATTTACATTGATTGCAAATGTAAATTTGCATCATGGGGGATATCCAATTAGCCCCGAAAATGTTGCGCCAGTTAAAAATGTGTGGGTATCGTAAGCTTTTTTTTACTTTTTCACAGATTTTTTGATCAGACCTATCCAATAATTATGGGGTTTTTTTCAGGGGGGTGGTGTGGTCTGCGCTCCCTCTAATTTGGGTGTTGTTTGTGTAAAATGGATTGTATCAGTGCAGCCCAGATACCTTATCTGTTGAAACCTTTATCCAACCACAGACTTGGTACTGACATTTTTGCTGCTCTCCCATTTTTTTTTTTTTATCACTACCCATTGTTGATTTTAAACATTTTGTCTGTATATTCTCTTTTATAATAAAACGTATTATTAATTACTATACACGTTAGCACTTTCCTCAATATCAAGTAGCGCCACAGGTCCTTGCTCTTTTCTATATTTGTGACTATCCAATAATTATGCCTGAAACCCCCCCCCCCCCCTTTTTGTGGAAAATACATATTTTCGCTGCTGTTATCACAGAAAAAAACCACACAAAAAGTGACTATTTTTGCCGCGATTAGTGCAGTGAAAACAGATAGGTCCGCGGCTTTTCGCTAGTACAACGGGGTGAAATAATTGGATATAATCGGTGGTACAAATCAAAATAATCTCAAAAGCCCATCATCTTTCACGCCCCGCGGCTAACTGGATAACCCTGTTAGTCTTCATGTTGAATGCCTAGCATAAATCCTCCATGTAAGGGATGGCAGCAACCTTGTAGGAATCACACAAAAATTTTAAATTCAGTATTATAAAGAAAACAAGACCCAATGCATTTTGTTGTGTCCTTTGTGTCACCTTGACTTCTCCAGAGGCACAACTGGGGTAGTCAAGGTGATGCCACTTTAGAGTCATGATGAAACTTGTTGGAGCTGGTCTGTTTTCTTGGCTGATATCCTCTGGTGTATTTAGATAAGTGACATTTTACTTTTTATTGTACGTGCAATTCCAGTGTGTGTATATTACTTTATTTATGTACCGAAATAGGATTACGCTATGTGTTTCTTTTATGTCTTTCTCTCTGTGTGTTAGTAAAAGAATATTATGCTTGACCTGCCTGTGGGGCTGTTTTTGATCATTTTATCAGATAAGTTGTACTTTTATTTCACTTCGGTAATGGTTCACTTTCATATTTTTTCACTTTTGGTGTCATACTAATGATATTGCACTAGGAGGCACTCTTGCTCCTTGTTTTCTTTATTTTACCCATGCATACATACATCACCTATACACACAATCATAGCTAAAAATAGAGAACAATGTAATGCAAATGCTACAATAAATATAGCACAACTTAGAAAGTTTTTTCTTTATTTCTACCCAATGTTTTAGCAAGCACTTATACTGTAAGTCTTTATAAATGTAGAGGAAGACTTTGTGGATGCTGAACCATTATTTATCAATTCACTAGACACCAGTGACATCACTGAGACAAGAAGCATTATGGGGCTAATTCAGGTTGGATTGCAAATCGCGATCCAACCAGAATTTTTGCGGTTGGCCCGAGGGCGCATGCGCAGCGTTCGTACTGCGCATGCCCACGCACTTTCTGCGGGGGGCCGCAGAAAATGCGTTCGCCTCTGCCTGTCAATCAGGCAGAGGCGGTCGCAGGGCGGGAGGGGGTCGGCAATGCTCCGTTTCCAGGGAGGAGATGGAGCGTTGCAGGGGCGGGGCGACCCGAACGGGGGCATATCAGGGGAGTGGTCGCAGGGCTGTGTGACGTCACACGCGGCTGCCACGACAGGTAAAATGGCGCCAGAACTCCTGCGCCGGCAGGAGTCATCTTTAGTTTCTGCTGACTAGCAGAAATTGCGAAGCGATCGCAATTTCTGCTTGTTGAAGGGGGGCGGGGGTGGTGGTGCCGGTCAATATGCTGGGCGGCCTTGCCCAATGCTGGGCGGGCCCCAGCATGCGACCAAAAGGATAGCAAATTCTGCTGATTAGCAAAATTTGCTATCCTTACTGAATTAGCCCCTTTATTCTTTACTAGAAAAGAAAATCCCCTATACATAGTATTTTAATTCCTGGTAAAACTGAGACTTTTACAATTGCTTGCATGTAAAAGTTCAAAATAATCAGCTGTTTTAAACATTTAGAGGGAAAATAGTTACTATGATACGGTACCTCTTTGGGTTTTTCATTTCCTCTGTTACATAATTGATGCAGTCCCATCCAGAAAATGAATACAATGCTGAATAAAAGGCCATAGTTAATGAGCCTATATTTGTCTCTGAGCCCTTAAATGAGTTTTCCAGATTATACGTTTTACCTGGGGAAAAAACATATGTAAATAAAGAAACACAAAACTACAAACTAGTCAATTGATAAAACCAACAATGATAATGTTTTCTTTTTATTTACTTAGCAAATATATTTGTTTTGCATACAGCAAATCTATTGTTATCCATGGTCCTTTTTACAAAATGTATTTTATTTTATTAGGTTTCCTTGATGACAATATACTCTTTATCAGCAGAAACAATGACACATGCATGTTATGAAAAGCAAACAATAATAGAACAAAAATCAGCAGATCTTTTCGAAACCTGCTTGTTCACTAAACAGTAAAGCTAGATACACACTATGTGATTTGTGTTTTGGTTGACCTGACACTTTGCTTGATTTTTTTGCCAGTGGAAGGGCATGATATTGGCAGCACACACTAAGCTGTTTATTTTTTAATTACTGGTTTTTGATATGAGTTGCCACTGCAATTCTTTCCTGTCTGTATTCCGGCTGTTTGGAATTTCCTTGTTACCTGACCTCAGCCTGATGTCTCTTGTGGTTGGACTGGGTCCCTTTCATTAGGGATTCAGGTCAGTTCCTGACTGCAAGTGAGATTCCCTAGTTCTTGACTCTAGTGAGCTTGTCATGCAGTTACTGTACTCTGTACAGTTCCCAGTCTCCCAGTCTGTTCCTGTGTCCTGGTGCCCTACCATTGTGTTCCCATATCCTTGTATCATGCCTCAGTCCTTAGTGTGCTGTCCCTGCCAGTCCTGTACCCATACCTTGTTGGATTCTGCCCTGTACCTGCTATCCTGTGTCCATTACTGCTCCATGTCCTTGTTTTGCTGTTGCCCTCCAGTTACTCTCATTTCTGGTCCTGATCTGTGTTCCGGCTCCTGACAAGGCTCTGTGAATATACCCTGTTAGCTCTAGTTCTGTGTATAGCCAGACTGTGTGTCCATGGTTGCCAACAGCAAAGTACATTCACTGCAGCTGTGCCTGTAGTTGCAAGTCTGCTGCTAACTACAGTATCTCCAGTACAACTGAACCTATACTCCAGTTGCAGTTTAGTAATTTTGTTACTATCCTGACTGTTATTGCAGACTATGGCCTAGTCACTCGGTTTATTCAGCAAGTCCGCCTGCAGCCAGGTCCATGCTATCAGCACTTTGTCTCTATTTCAAGCAGTTAACCATCGCCTGGCTGTGTTCAGTTGCAACTAGCACCTTATTACTCCAGTAACCATTATTCTGTTGGTAATCCTGTGCACTTCCAGCCCAGCAGTCTTAAATCAGCATATCTTGCCTTTTGAGAAAGGGAAGATATGCTGACTAAGAAAGGCAAGATACAGTATACTACCTTTTGAGAAAGTCACGGGAAGCGAGGCAAAATGTGTTAAGGACTCCGCCCACACATGCATCATCATATATGGCATTGATCTGCTGTTGCCCCGGTTGATACTTGCAGCTAAATGGGACTTAAGGGAGTGATAGGACCCAAAGACACTCGGGGATTGGTATACAGCGGTAAGCGGACGGCTGTGCAGGCAGCTTCATACCAGTAAGTGCACCAACATATATGCTGGAATTTATTATATTCCACCTCCCAAATACCCCTAACTGTATTTAACACTGGATTATTTAATGAGAGCAACCTAACGCTGCCAGACACACTATTATTGTTCATGGACTGCCTGTGTTGGGAAATATACCTGTTTAACTAAACAACCTCTTCTAGGTTAATCAATCAGCTGCTTCATAAAGCATGTATCCTCTGCAATACACATTTTGTTTGTTAGGATACATAACAATCGACTGCCCTATACAAGTGCACTTTACTATTTATAAAGCAGGATCAACTTTTTGATACTTTGTTTGAGCTGTGGATACAATAATTACCATTTGATCCCATAACATTAACATCTCACCTTCCAATACCATTAAATGGGTTATTGTTTAAATATGTGTCTCATCAATGAAGGCTATTTGCTATGTTTGAGGGACAATATTCCCCTTTTTTAATACTTTTTGTTTTATACTTTTTATTATTGTCTTTTTATTGTATGTGTATTAATTAAATTATACAAATATTGGATTCATATTCTTGTTGCTATTGCGCAGTTCTTCTTCCCCTTTTTTTATTTCTTGCCAAATCTGTCTGCAGTTACCATTGCTGTGTCTAACCTGTCTGCAATTGACTCTTGCCTTGCCAGTTGCTACACTCCAAGTCAATTACATTGTGGTATCCAGCCTATTATGTGAGCCCCTACTACTACAGGTTTAAGTCCAGGCGGCATCTCAAGTACCGGTAAGCGCATACAGCTCTAAGGGAACAGGTGCGGCTGTTATTGGCAGAAGACCCCTCTCACCAGCTCCTAGGGTCTCACACAAATAGTTCTGGAGTTTCATAACAGTTTTCTGCCACATCACACTGAATTTGCATATGTCCGCCCACAAAGAGGAGGTAATGAGAATAAACTGTAGGAAGTATTGGAAGATTATTGTGAAGGCACACACACTGCGTGATTTTGGGACCTTTTGGCCGATATCTTCTGGCAAGTCTGGCAGATCAGGTAATCGAAGCTGAGCTCGTGCCTACACATTACACAATGAAACAGGCCAATTACCTGATAATTGGCAAATGGTGTGTACCTAGCTTTTGAGTAATTTATAAAGAAGACATATTGGAAAAGCGCAGGACAAATTAACTTTCTTCTTTTGTTATGTCATGCTCATATTTTAACAGGCACATCGTCTTCATCAACATCCAGATTCTAGAACCAAAGCTGCCATTTGTTTGGTTTTGCCATTATGTTGCTGCTGCTTTGTCCTGAGATGTTCCCCATGTCCTCATTTAGTGGTGAGAGTGGTGATTGGGGATCTTGTAATAAAAACTGCACCTTCAATATGGGGCACAAATAAAGTAGATACTTTATTCAGTTCTTTTTATATGTATTTAGCCTCCATTTATAATGTAGCAAATGCTGGGTTCTGAACAGACTATAGGACTCTACCTATTTCCAAAGCCAGTAGCTGTCCGGAGCTCAAGGGGAATGCAGCGTTCAAACATTTTTAACAGAGCTATGCACAAAGCTTCTATTTAGCTCAATTGTAGAGGACTGGATGTTATTAATATTTATTTATATAGCGTCACCTAGACTTCCAGCAGTCCTGTGTGAGGGGGTGTGTATGTTTCCACAGGATTGGGCGTGACTTCATACCCTCATTAAGTATGCAAGAGCCTGGGGGGAGGGGGGGGGGGTTAAAAGAAGACTGGGTATTTACAAAAAGATAATGAGGTAACTTGCCTGTGACTGTACCTTGAATCTGAAGCTGTAATGCATTATAACTCTTGATAACTCCCCTCTCTAGGTTAGTATGTCAGGGAGAACTTTGCTTAGAGTTTAGGGTGAGTACACACGGTGAGATCCCTGCTATGTTCGATTTTGACTATGCGATTTCCTTTGAACTCCCCCAGAGCCCAGATAGCACAGATTGTACAGATTTTGACTATCTGTGCTTGAGATTTTGTCTATGTACGATTCTGATTAAGTGCCAATTTTGACTATACTTTGTACTTGATTGTACATTAGATAGTCAAGATTGACTTGCCTGCACAGTCTATCTAGCCTTACGATACCGACCCCACGGGAGCGCGCATCGGGATCGAATCTGTATCGCAAGCTGCCTAGCACCATGAGATATGCACTAACTTTTCATAAGATTTTGACTATATAGTCAAAATCTCACAGATTTATCTCACCGTGTGTACACACTTATTCCTGTTTCGTTTGGGAGAAGTTGGAGCCTGAGTATTGCATCATTATTTTGCCCTCTGTGCTTCTACATCGTTTGTATCATAGCCCTGAGCTGTTTCCTCACTGGTTCTATTTCTCTTTTGTATGCATTCAGACAGACTGTGCAGGTTTTACTTATTACTGATTACATATAGGAATAGGAAAGGACTCATTACTTACCCTGACATAGTCTGACAATTCCTGCAATGATAATGATGACCAATGCAAAGACTTTGGCAAATGTTGCCAGCACTTGGAGGAAGGCTCCCCATTTCACTTTTGCACAATTCACCACTGTTAAAAATGCTGTAATTTAAAGTTATTTGATTAGAGTTCACATCACGTATCAGAAATCAGAATATTTGGAAACACAAATGTGATACTTTATCAATTTGATAGCATGAATTCTGAGAATCAGGGATACAATCAGGGACACATTTAGAGGCATATTTATCAAGCAAGTATTTCATAAAAGTATGCTGAAACTGCAGTATGTACTGTATCACCACTCTGTAGGAATAGCCTAAAGCATATGTATCACCGCTCTGTAAGAACATCCTAATTCTCGTTTCATAGAAATCTCCTACAGAAGGCTGACTACCACTGCAAACTACAGTCCCCATTACTATCAGTGGGAACTGCAGTCTGACCCTTATGTACCAAGCCAGAAAATCAAGCTTTTCAAAGCTTGGTCCTGTTGGTTTAAGCCATCTTCTGATGGCATAAATTGCTTTATGTCTATGGAGACTTACTTGCAGGAGAAGGATCCTGCAGGCTCTGGAGACTGACATTGGGTGCATGTCAGTTTCTCAGAAGGAATCTTCCAAAAATATGAAAGACTCCTCTAATACCCCTGCGATGTAACTCACAGGGACAGCGGTTATCACTACTGCTGTCCTAGTGAATTACGGTTAGTACATAGCGGGGATGATTATGTAAAAAATTATTAACTCTGCTATGATGTACACTGAAAAAAATGGTGCCACTCACAATTTCGTACATAAACCTCTTCTACCCCTTTCAGACAGAGAATGAAATTACCGGGTGAAGCAGTTCCACCCAGTAATTCCATTTCTGTCCGAAAGTGGTATAAGAAACAGTCTTTTCATTCTATTCTACATACACACACACCCACTCATCAATGAATTAAAATCACTGACAGGTGAAGTGAATAACATTGATTATCTCATTACAATGGCACACCTGTGAAGGGGCGGGATATATTAGGCAACAAGGGAGCACTTAGACCTTGAAGTTGACGTGTTGGAGCAGGAAAATTTGTAACTTTGTTGAATATTTATACTAGTATATTCAGTCATATATTATCCATTTACTAGTGTATTAAACTGCTAACTCACAAGCAAATATTACCACCACGTTAAGAAGTATCCAGCAGATATTTTTTTAAATCTTTTGGAAATGATAATATATAATCAAGTATTATGCAATGGACAATTGGACATAACACTAGAGATGAGCGCCGGAAATTTTTCGGGTTTTGTGTTTTGGTTTTGGGTTCGGTTCCGCGGCTGTGTTTTGGGTTCGACCGCGTTTTGGCAAAACCTCACCGAATTTTTTTTGTCGGATTCGGGTGTGTTTTGGATTCGGGTGTTTTTTTCAAAAAACACTAAAAAACAGCTTAAATCATAGAATTTGGGGGTCATTTTGATCCCAAAGTATTATTAACCTCAAAAACCATAATTTACACTCATTTTCAGTCTATTCTGAATACCTCACACCTCACAATATTATTTTTAGTCCTAAAATTTGCACCTAGGTCGCTGGATGACTAAGCTAAGCGACCCTAGTGGCCGACACAAACACCGGGCCCATCTAGGAGTGTCACTGCAGTGTCACGCAGGATGTCCCTTCCAAAAAACCCTCCCCAAACAGCACATGACGCAAAGAAAAAAAGAGGCGCAATGAGGTAGCTGTGTGAGTAAGATAAGTGACCCTAGTGGCCGACACAAACACCGGGCCCATCTAGGAGTGTCACTGCAGTGTCACGCAGGATGTCCCTTCCAAAAAACCCTCCCCAAACAGCACATGACGCAAAGAAAAAAAGAGGCGCAATGAGGTAGCTGTGTGAGTAAGATAAGCGACCCTAGTGGCCGACACAAACACCGGGCCCATCTAGGAGTGGCACTGCAGTGTCACGCAGGATGTCCCTTCCAAAAAACCCTCCCCAAACAGCACATGACGCAAAGAAAAATTAAAGAAAAAAGAGGTGCAAGATGGAATTGTCCTTGGGCCCTCCCACCCACCCTTATGTTGTATAAACAGGACATGCACACTTTAACCAACCCATCATTTCAGTGACAGGGTCTGCCACACGACTGTGACTGAAATGACGGGTTGGTTTGGACCCCCACCAAAAAAGAAGCAATTAATCTCTCCTTGCACAAACTGGCTCTACAGAGGCAAGATGTCCACCTCATCATCATCCTCCGATATATCACCGTGTACATCCCCCTCCTCACAGATTATCAATTCGTCCCCACTGGAATCCACCATCTCAGCTCCCTGTGTACTTTGTGGAGGCAATTGCTGCTGGTCAATGTCTCCACGGAGGAATTGATTATAATTCATTTTAATGAACATCATCTTCTCCACATTTTCTGGATGTAACCTCGTACGCCGATTGCTGACAAGGTGAGCGGCGGCACTAAACACTCTTTCGGAGTACACACTTGTGGGAGGGCAACTTAGGTAGAATAAAGCCAGTTTGTGCAAGGGCCTCCAAATTGCCTCTTTTTCCTGCCAGTATAAGTACGGACTGTGTGACGTGCCTACTTGGATGCGGTCACTCATATAATCCTCCACCATTCTTTCAAT
This sequence comes from Pseudophryne corroboree, assembly GCF_028390025.1. Taxonomy (NCBI): domain Eukaryota; kingdom Metazoa; phylum Chordata; class Amphibia; order Anura; family Myobatrachidae; genus Pseudophryne; species Pseudophryne corroboree. Next base: position 561,496,524 of record NC_086448.1, read on the forward strand.
GGTGAGAGAATCATATGCAGTGACAGTAGACGACATGTCCGTAATCGTTGTCAGGTCCTTCAGTCCGGACCAGATGTCAGCATCAGCAGTCGCTCCAGACTGCCCTGCATCACCGCCAGCAGGTGGGCTCGGGATTCTGAGCCTTTTCCTCGCACCCCCAGTTGCGGGAGAATGTGAAGGAGGAGATGTTGACAGGTCGCGTTCCGCTTGACTTGACAATTTTCTCACCAGCAGGTCTTTCAACCCCAGCAGACTTGTGTCTGCCGGAAAGAGAGATCCAAGGTAGGCTTTAAATCTAGGATCGAGCACGGTGGCCAAAATGTAGTGCTCTGATTTCAACAGATTGACCACCCGTGAATCCTTGTTAAGCGAATTAAGGGCTCCATCCACAAGTCCCACATGCCTAGCGGAATCGCTCCGTGTTAGCTCCTCCTTCAATGTCTCCAGCTTCTTCTGCAAAAGCCTGATGAGGGGAATGACCTGACTCAGGCTGGCAGTGTCTGAACTGACTTCACGTGTGGCAAGTTCAAAGGGCATCAGAACCTTGCACAACGTTGAAATCATTCTCCACTGCACTTGAGACAGGTGCATTCCACCTCCTATATCGTGCTCAATTGTATAGGCTTGAATGGCCTTTTGCTGCTCCTCCAACCTCTGAAGCATATAGAGGGTTGAATTCCACCTCGTTACCACTTCTTGCTTCAGATGATGGCAGGGCAGGTTCAGTAGTTTTTGGTGGTGCTCCAGTCTTCTGTACGTGGTGCCTGTACGCCGAAAGTGTCCCGCAATTCTTCTGGCCACCGACAGCATCTCTTGCACGCCCCTGTCGTTTTTTAAAAAATTCTGCACCACCAAATTCAAGGTATGTGCAAAACATGGGACGTGCTGGAATTTGCCCATATTTAATGCACACACAATATTGCTGGCGTTGTCCGATGCCACAAATCCACAGGAGAGTCCAATTGGGGTAAGCCATTCCGCGATGATCTTCCTCAGTTGCCGTAAGAGGTTTTCAGCTGTGTGCGTATTCTGGAAACCGGTGATACAAAGCGTAGCCTGCCTAGGAAAGAGTTGTCGTTTGCGAGATGCTGCTACTGGTGCCGCCGCTGCTGTTCTTGCGGCGGGAGTCCATACATCTACCCAGTGGGCTGCCACAGTCATATAGTCCTGACCCTGCCCTGCTCCACTTGTCCACATGTCCGTGGTTAAGTGGACATTGGGTACAGCTGCATTTTTTAGGACACTGGTGACTCTTTTTCTGAGGTCTGTGTACATTTTCGGTATCGCCTGCCTAGAGAAATGGAACCTAGATGGTATTTGGTACCGGGGACACAGTACCTCCAACAAGTCTCTAGTTGGCTCTGCAGTAATGATGGATACTGGAACCACGTTTCTCACCACCCAGGATGAAAAGTGTGTTTTAGGTGTTACAAATGTGCGCAGTAAAAAACAAAATCATGCAGCAGAAGTACACGTGAATGAGAGTGTTCATCCAACACTCAAAATATAGGAAGTATTCTCAAAGATTATTTACATGCTCAAACCTGCGCTTATTTTGCTTAAACATGTATATATTTATACCAATAGCCGTGCTTTAAGTACAAAAAAACACATACAATAATAGTGTGTGACATGCAAAGCACCACCTCCAAATAACAATAATTACTGAGCTTTTATAGAAGATGAAGGAATCACAAGCTTCTATGCATAACTCCTTTGTGTTATGCAGGGGTAATACCATCCAATGGTTTCTGAAATGGAATAAAACGTGCTTCCCCTATATGGTGTCAACCATTACAGGGGGGAACCAGCACAGAAAGAAATCATAGTGCAGTAGTTTGTATAAAATGGAAATTTCTTTTTAATACAAATTGCACTTACAACAGATCAATTATAAAAACACATGTAAACATCCTTCTATGGCAGTGGCACTGGAACACTACAAGCATATCACCAAAATCCTGCAGATGGAGTTCAGGAGGGGATCAGCGTCCACAGTTCCGGAACTTGTAGATGCTTCTCCAAAAGTGGTAATGCAGAGTGACTAAGTGTCGGACCAGCAGGAGTTATCGAGACCACACTTAACGCGTTTCGGACCTCGCCGGGTCCTTCGTCAGAAGTGTGGTTACGGTCTCAGAACGGAACTTTTAAAGGTTTGCTAATTGCTCAAAGTATCAGCAGCGGTGTGGGATGTCCGCTTCCTCTTTCACTCCCGGAAATGATGTCATCCAATTACGGCACTGCGTTCCACAGTTATCCATTGAGCGTATTCACCGGAAGCAGGAAGTGTTCATCTCCTCGCATCTGCGCTGCGTTCCACTGCGGTTAATGGAATCCTCATTTGTATTGCAGAACGAGTTCGTTTCAGTCCCATACTATAATGCGTTACCCAGGTAGATGGCAAAAGTTGGTAAATAAGAAGTGTCCATAATAATATTCAGACAGACCCTGTCAATGATATTGGATGTATGGTGATTCATATATTCAGAAAATAGGATAATTTCTTATCATTAGCCATCACCATAACAACATCCATAAAGTGACAGTGCATATTAACCTATACATGTTATTAAAAAATTTTAAATTTTTTTTTTATTAAAAGGGGGATCTCCTACATTCTTTATGTTAAAAAACATCCTAATTCAAATTCATTATTCAAACCAGTAGGGATCAGAGTTTTCAATAAAAATATCCACCTCATCTCTGCCCTAGACAACCTTTTTTCCACATCCCTAGTTCTTAATTTTGGCAGGATTAGTTCTATGCCACAAAAGAATTTTAAATAACAGTCCTTTTTATCATGGCATTTTTTGAAATGTGCCGACACAGTATGCGTGTCCAAACCTTTTCTAATATTGTAAACGTGCTCGGCCAGCCTAGTTTTTAATGCTCTGGTTGTCCGGCCCACATAATACAGGCCGCAGCTGCAGCCGAACACGTATACAACATTACGTGAATTACACGTGATAAACTGATTAATTATGTAAGTGTTACCATTGATAGTAAATTCTTTGATTTTACTGGTATCACTTTTAACTGTTCGACACATAAGGCAACATCCACATCGATGGAATCCCTTAGTTCGAATGCTCTGACGGGATTCCACGTTTAGACTACTCCTCACAAGTTTATCTTTCAGAGCTGGGGCCTTTCTATAAATAAAGGATGGTACTAATGGAAGGTTAGCGGCAAGAACTTGATCCTGTAATAAAAGTTTCCAATTTGTTTTAAAAATCTTTTCTATATCTTTAAAATTATTACTGTACTGACTAATGAAGGCCCATTCATATTTGTCATTTTTTCTATTCTCACAGACCTTAGTTTTTAGCAGATCTTCTCTCTCTATATTGTCTATTTTTGTTCTTGCTTTTTCAATCGTGCCTAATGTATATCCTTTCTGTTTAAAACGTTCTGAGATCTCATTTAACTGTAGATCACAGACGTCTTTGTCAGTACAATTTCGTTTGACCCTTGAAAACTGGCTGAAAGGGATTCCCTCCAGCCAGTTATCATGATGCAGGCTAGATCTCTCAATGAAACTATTAGTATCAGTTGGTTTTCTATAATTTTTAGTTTTTATAATCCCTTGATCAATATAAATACAAAGATCCAAAAAATGAATTTCCTTTTTACTATGTGTGAATGTAAGTTTTATTGCCATATTGTTCTCATTAAGTTGGTGAAGGAACATAGTCAATGACTCCTCATCACCCTTCCACACAAATAGGATATCATCTATGTATCTCTGCCAGGACACCAGGTTCGCCACCAGGCCGCCATCCTTAAATATCTGGCGGTCTTCCCAGTACGCCATGAACAAGTTGGCATAACTGGGTGCGAACCTGGTGCCCATAGCAGTGCCCACAACCTGTAGATAGAAGTCACCATCAAAAATAAAATAATTGTTGATAAGTATAAACTCTATTCCTTCTAAAATAAAATTCTTTGTCAGTTGATCCAAATCACTTTTTTCTAAGAAAAAGGAGACTGCTGTTAAACCCCTTTCTTTTTCAATCACTGTATATAGTGTGGTGACATCAGCACTACATAAGATTAAATCAGACTCCCAGTTATGATCTCTAAGTTTTCTAAGAACATCACCTGTGTCTTTCAAATATGCTTTAGTTGAAGTTACTAATGGTTGTAGGTAATAATCAATTACCGCAGAAAGATTTGAGGTGATACTATTACAGCCCGAAATGATCGGGCGACCAGGAGGATTGTTACAATCCTTGTGAACTTTTGGAAGGGTATATATTGTTGGAATTGTGGGATTTTTTATATTAATGAAATCTACTTCATTTTGTGTCAAAACACCATTTTCCATAGCTTTTTGTATAAGTACTCCCAGTGCTTTCTCAATTCTCATTGTGGGGTCACTTTTTAATTTCCTATAAGTAGTTCCATTATTAAGTTGTTTGTGAATATCTTCCACATATTTATTTTTGTCCATTAGGACAACCCCCCCGCCTTTATAGGCGGGTTTTATTATTAGTTCAGAATCTTCCTTCAAGGATTTGACAGCTTTAAACTCCTTTCTAGTAAGATTTAAGGATCTATTTGGGCCCTTTTTATTTTTCTTCAACAATGTATCTATTTCACTGCAAACAACTTTGTTGAAGCAGTCAACACAACTTCCCCTGCAATGGGTCGGGTAAAAAGTGGATGGAGGTTTAAAATTGGACTTTCTACTTGTTTCCGCGATGCACATATTTGGTGCTTCTTTCTCCTTATTTAGGAAGAAGCGCTTCACTGCCAGTTTCCTGACAAATTTTTGTACATCCACATAAATTTCAAAGGGATTGGATTGATGCGAAGGGGCAAACTTAAGTCCCTTCTTAAGGACTCTTTCTTCATTAACATCCAAGGTTCTTGAGCTTAAATTAAAAATCTTAATTTCCTCATTGTTTTTTTCTATCTCATTATCTAATTTATGAACCTTATTCTTTTTTTGTGTATTAAGAGTAGGTCTAATACCTGCTCTTTTTCCCCTTTTTATTTTTTTGTGTCTATTATCTTTTAAACTCTGGGTCTCCTTGGGGTTCTGGGATCCCAGTTTAAACGGGGTGAGTATGAGGTAGATGGGTTCTCATCTTGCATTTCTTGAAAGACTGAGAACCTATTCGTGGTGTTACGAAAATTATGATTTCTAGATGTCTCCTCAAATGGAACCTTTCGTGTATCTAATCTATAGGGATCACCTCTTCCCTGATCGTACCTCTGTCTATATTCATAATTTCTATAGTTCCCTTTTGGTACTCGTCTTTTACGAACTGGTTCAAACGATTCATTATATTGATATGGATCATTTCTCCACTGATTTTGTGGTCTAGGATTTCTCATATTATTTTTCCTCCAGGTGGGTGTACTAATAACAATATTTGGAGTTTTTTCAGGAATTACGGACACCTTTTCTGTGTTTTTCTCTATCGTCCTAGTGGATGCTGGGGTTCCTGAAAGGACCATGGGGAATAGCGGCTCCGCAGGAGACAGGGCACAAAAAGTAAAGCTTTTTCAGATCAGGTGGTGTGCACTGGCTCCTCCCCCTATGACCCTCCTCCAGACTCCAGTTAGATTTTTGTGCCCGGCCGAGAAGGGTGCAATCTAGGTGGCTCTCCTAAAGAGCTGCTTAGACAAAGTTTAGCTAGGTTTTTTATTTTACAGTGATTCCTGCTGGCAACAGGATCACTGCAGCGAGGGACTGAGGGGAGAAGGAGTCAACTCACCTGCGTGCAGGATGGATTGGCTTCTTGGCTACTGGACATCAAGCTCCAGAGGGACGATCACAGGTACAGCCTGGATGGTCACCGGAGCCGCGCCGCCGGCCCCCTTGCAGATGCTGAAGTCAGAAGAGGTCCAGAATCGGCGGCTGAAGACTCCTGCAGTCTTCTAAAGGTAGCGCACAGCACTGCAGCTGTGCGCCATTTTCCTCTCAGCACACTTCACACGGCAGTCACTGAGGGTGCAGGGCGCTGGGAGGGGGGCGCCCTGGGAGGCAAATGAATACCTATAAAGGCTAAAAATACCTCACATATAGCCCCTAGAGGCTATATGGAGATATTTAACCCCTGCCTGATTTTTCTAAATAGCGGGAGACGAGCCCGCCAGAAAAGGGGCGGGGCCTATCTCCTCAGCACACGGCGCCATTTCCTCTCACAGCTCCGCTGGTCAGGACGGCTCCCAAGTCTCTCCCCTGCACTGCACTACAGAAACAGGGTAAAACAGAGAGGGGGGGGCAAATTTATGGCGATATTTTGATATAACAAAGCAGCTAGAAGGGAGCACTTATTATAAGGCTATCCCTGATATATATATAACGCTTTTGGTGTGTGCTGGCAAACTCTCCCTCTGTCTCCCCAAAGGGCTAGTGGGTCCTGTCTTCGTTAGGAGCATTCCCTGTGTGTCTGCTGTGTGTCGGTACGTGTGTGTCGACATGTATGAGGACGATATTGGTGTGGAGGCGGAGCAATTGCCAAATATGAGGATGTCACCCCCTAGGGAGTCGACACCAGAATGGATGCCTTTATTTATGGAACTACGGGATAGTGTCAACACGCTAAAGCAGTCGTTTGACGACATGAGGCGGCCGGACAATCAATTAGGGCCTGTCCAGGCGACTCAAACACCGTCAGGGGCTGTGAAACGCCCTTTGCCTCAGTCGGTCGACACAGACCCAGACGCAGGCACTGACTCCAGTGGTGACGGTGACGATTCAACCGTATTTTCCAGTAGGGCCACACGTTATATGATTTTGGCAATGAAGGAGGCGTTACATTTAGCTGATACTACAGGTACCACTAAACAGGGTATTATGTGGGGTATGAAAAAACTACCTATAGTTTTTCCTGAATCAGAAGAATTAAATGACGTGTGTAATGAAGCGTGGGTTGCCCCTGATAAAAAGCTGATAATTTCAAAGAAATTATTGGCATTATACCCTTTCCCGCCAGAGGTTAGGGAGCGCTGGGAAACACCTCCTAGGGTGGACAAGGCGCTAACACGCTTATCTAAACAAGTGGCGTTACCCTCTCCTGAGACGGCCGCACTTAAAGATCCATCAGATAGGCGGATGGAAAATATCCAAAAAAGTATATACACACATGCAGGTGTTATACTACGACCAGCTGTAGCGACTGCCTGGATGGGCAGTGCTGGGGTAGTTTGGTCAGAGTCCCTGATTGAAAATATTGATACCCTGGACAGGGACAATATTTTACTGTCGTTAGAACAAATAAAGGATGCATTTCTTTATATGCGTGATGCACAGAGGGATATCTGCACACTGGCATCACGGGTAAGTGCTATGTCCATTTCGGCCAGAAGAGCTTTATGGACGCGACAGTGGACAGGCGATGCGGATTCAAAACGGCATATGGAAGTTTTGCCGTATAAAGGGGAGGAGTTATTTGGAGTCGGTCTATCAGATTTGGTGGCCACGGCTACAGCCGGGAAATCCACCTTTCTACCTCAAGTCACTCCCCAACAGAAAAAGGCACCGACTTTTCAACCGCAGCCCTTTCGTTCCTTTAAAAATAAGAGAGCAAAGGGCTATTCATATCTGCCACGAGGCAGAGGTCGAGGGAAGAGACAGCAACACGCAGCTCCTTCCCAGGAACAGAAGCCCTCCCCGGCTTCTACAAAAGCCTCAGCATGACGCTGGGGCTTCTCAAGCGGACTCGGGGACGGTGGGCGGTCGTCTCAAAAATTACAGCGCGCAGTGGGCTCACTCGCAGGTAGATCCCTGGATCCTGCAGATAATATCTCAAGGGTACAGGTTGGAATTAGAGACAGATCCACCTCGCCGTTTCCTGAAGTCTGCTTTACCAACGTCCCCCTCCGAAAGGGAGACGGTTTTGGAAGCCATTCACAAGCTGTACTCTCAGCAGGTGATAGTCAAGGTACCTCTTCTACAACAAGGGAAGGGGTATTATTCCACTCTTTTTGTGGTACCGAAGCCGGATGGCTCGGTAAGGCCTATTCTAAATCTGAAGTCCTTGAACCTGTACATAAAGAAGTTCAAGTTCAAGATGGAGTCACTCAGAGCAGTGATAGCGAACCTGGAAGAGGGGGACTTTATGGTATCCTTGGACATCAAGGATGCGTATCTCCACGTTCCAATTTACCCCTCACACCAGGGGTACCTCAGGTTCGTTGTACAAAACTGTCACTATCAGTTTCAGACGCTGCCGTTCGGATTGTCCACGGCACCTCGGATCTTTACAAAGGTAATGGCCGAGATGATGATTCTTCTTCGAAGAAAAGGCATATTAATTATCCCATACTTGGACGATCTCCTAATAAGGGCGAGGTCCAGAGAACAGCTAGAGATGGGATTAGCACTGTCTCAAGAAGTGCTAAAACAGCACGGGTGGATTCTGAATATTCCAAAATCCCAGTTAATGCCGACAACTCGTCTGCTGTTCCTAGGGATGATTCTGGACACGGTTCAGAAAAAGGTTTTTCTCCCGGAGGAAAAAGCCAAGGAGTTATCCGACCTTGTCAGGAACCTCCTAAAACCAGGAAAGGTGTCTGTACATCAATGCACAAGAGTCCTGGGAAAAATGGTGGCTTCTTACGAAGCAATTCCATTCGGCAGATTCCACGCAAGAATTTTCCAAAGGGATCTGTTGGACAAATGGTCAGGGTCGCATCTTCAGATGCACCTACGGATAACCCTGTCTCCAAGGACAAGGGTGTCTCTTCTGTGGTGGTTGCAGAGTCCTCATCTATTGGAGGGCCGCAGATTCGGCATACAGGATTGGATCCTGGTGACCACGGACGCCAGCCTGAGAGGCTGGGGAGCAGTCACACAAGGAAGAAACTTCCAGGGAGTATGGACGAGCCTGGAAACGTCTCTTCACATAAACATTCTGGAACTAAGAGCAATATACAATGCTCTAAGCCAGGCAGAACCTCTGCTTCAGGGAAAACCGGTGTTGATCCAGTCGGACAACATCACGGCAGTCGCCCATGTGAACAGACAGGGCGGCACAAGAAGCAGGAGTGCAATGGCAGAAGCTGCAAGGATTCTTCGCTGGGCAGAGAATCATGTGATAGCACTGTCAGCAGTGTTCATCCCGGGAGTGGACAACTGGGAAGCAGACTTCCTCAGCAGACACGATCTTCACCCGGAAGAGTGGGGACTTCATCCAGAAGTCTTCCACATGCTGGTAACCCGTTGGGAAAGACCAATGGTGGACATGATGGCGTCTCGCCTCAACAAAAAACTGGACAGGTATTGCGCCAGGTCAAGAGATCCGCAGGCAATAGCTGTGGACGCGCTGGTAACGCCTTGGGTGTACCAGTCGGTGTATGTGTTTCCTCCTCTGCCTCTCATACCAAAAGTATTGAGAATTATACGGCAAAGAGGCGTAAGAACGATACTAGTGGTTCCGGATTGGCCAAGAAGGACTTGGTACCCAGAACTTCAAGAGATGATCACGGAAGATCCGTGGCCTCTACCTCTAAGGAGGGACTTGCTTCAGCAGGGTCCCTGTCTGTTTCAAGACTTACCGCGGCTGCGTTTGACGGCATGGCGGTTGAACGCCGGATCCTAAAGGAAAAAGGCATGCCGGAAGAAGTCATTCCTACTTTGATTAAAGCAAGGAAGGAAGTAACCGTGCAACATTATCACCGAATTTGGCGAAAATATGTTGCGTGGTGCGAAGATCGGAGTGCTCCGACGGAGGAATTTCAACTGGGTCGATTCCTACATTTCCTGCAATCAGGATTGTCTATGGGTCTCAAATTGGGATCTATTAAGGTTCAAATTTCGGCCCTGTCGATTTTCTTTCAAAAAGAATTGGCTTCAGTCCCTGAAGTCCGGACCTTTGTTAACGGAGTGCTGCATATACAGCCTCCTGTGGTGCCTCCAGTGGCACCGTGGGATCTCAATGTGGTTTTGGACTTTCTAAAATCTCATTGGTTTGAACCACTAAATAAGGTGGATTTGAAATATCTCACTTGGAAAGTGACCATGCTTCTAGCCCTGGCTTCTGCCAGGAGAGTATCAGAATTGGCAGCTTTATCTTACAAAAGCCCATATCTGATTTTCCATTCGGACAGGGCAGAACTGCGGACTCGTCCGCATTTTCTCCCTAAGGTGGTGTCAGCATTTCATCTGAACCAGCCTATTGTAGTGCCTGCGGCTACAAGTGACTTGGAGGACTCCAAGTTACTGGACGTTGTCAGAGCATTAAAAATATATATTGCAAGGACAGCTGGAGTCAGAAAATCTGACTCGTTGTTTATATTGTATGCACCCAACAAGATGGGTGCTCCTGCGTCTAAGCAGACGATTGCTCGTTGGATCTGTAGCACAATCCAACTTGCACATTCTGTGGCAGGCCTGCCACAGCCTAAATCTGTAAAGGCCCACTCCACAAGGAAGGTGGGCTCATCTTGGGCGGCTGCCCGAGGGGTCTCGGCATTACAACTTTGCCGAGCAGCTACGTGGTCAGGGGAGAACACGTTTGTAAAATTTTACAAATTTGATACTCTGGCTAAGGAGGACCTGGAGTTCTCTCATTCGGTGCTGCAGAGTCATCCGCACTCTCCCGCCCGTTTGGGAGCTTTGGTATAATCCCCATGGTCCTTTCAGGAACCCCAGCATCCACTAGGACGATAGAGAAAATAAGATTTTACTTACCGATAAATCTATTTCTCGGAGTCCGTAGTGGATGCTGGGCGCCCATCCCAAGTGCGGATTATCTGCATAAATTGTACATAGTTATTGTTAACTAATTCGGGTTATTGTTGAAGGAAGCCATCTTTCAGAGGCTCCGCTGTTATCATACTGTTAACTGGGTTTAGATCACAGGTTGTACGGTGTGATTGGTGTGGCTGGTATGAGTCTTACCCGGGATTCAAAATCCTCCCTTATTGTGTACGCTCGTCCGGGCACAGTACCTAACTGGAGTCTGGAGGAGGGTCATAGGGGGAGGAGCCAGTGCACACCACCTGATCTGAAAAAGCTTTACTTTTTGTGCCCTGTCTCCTGCGGAGCCGCTATTCCCCATGGTCCTTTCAGGAACCCCAGCATCCACTACGGACTCCGAGAAATAGATTTATCGGTAAGTAAAATCTTATTATTTCCCCCGTATCTCTTAAATATTTCTTATGCTTTTTATCTCTTAATTCTTTGGTATTCTTATTGATCTTCTTTAGTAGCTCTTTTTCAGCTATTCTAAAGTCCTCAAGTTCTTTAAAAGGATTTATGAGGGTGTGTAAAAGATTTATTTCATCATTCAACTTAGATATCGCCGACCTTCTCTCTTTAATAATGAGACCTATCAGAGACAGTGAGCAACTATCTAAGATTGAATCCCATTCTCGTTTAAAATTCCCATCTTCAGTGGTAAATGAAGGAGGCTTAACAATCTTAAGACCTTTGGGAATAATCTGATCGGCATGGTATTTCTCTAGGGTGATTAATTCCCACCATAAACGGTTCTCTTTTAACATCACCCCCTCTAATTTAGGAAAAATGGTATCTAAATCCTCATCACAGACATCAATTATGTCATTGGTTTTTGAGAAAGTGGATGATATTAGTTCTTTCCTTGTTTCTCTAAAATTAAACATGTCTGCAGCACGACGTAACCCCTAAGGGATGAAATTTGAACCAAGTGAAAAGTGTGTTTTAGGTGTTACAAATGTGCGCAGTAAAAAACAAAATCATGCAGCAGAAGTACACGTGAATGAGAGTGTTCATCCAACACTCAAAATATAGGAAGTATTCTCAAAGATTATTTACGTGCTCAAACCTGCGCTTATTTTGCTTAAACATGTATATATTTATACCAATAGCCGTGCTTTAAGTACAAAAAAACACATACAATAATAGTGTGTGACATGCAAAGCACCACCTCCAAATAACAATAATTACTGAGCTTTTATAGAAGATGAAGGAATCACAAGCTTCTATGCATAACTCCTTTGTGTTATGCAGGGGTAATACCATCCAATGGTTTCTGAAATGGAATAAAACGTGCTTCCCCTATATGGTGTCAACCATTACAGGGGGGAACCAGCACAGAAAGAAATCATAGTGCAGTAGTTTGTATAAAATGGAAATTTCTTTTTAATACAAATTGCACTTACAACAGATCAATTATAAAAACACATGTAAACATCCTTCTATGGCAGTGGCACTGGAACACTACAAGCATATCACCAAAATCCTGCAGATGGAGTTCAGGAGGGGATCAGCGTCCACAGTTCCGGAACTTGTAGATGCTTCTCCAAAAGTGGTAATGCAGAGTGACTAAGTGTCCGACCAGCAGGAGTTATCGAGACCACACTTAACGCGTTTCGGACCTCGCCGGGTCCTTCGTCAGAAGTGTGGTTACGGTCTCAGAACGGAACTTTTAAAGGTTTGCTAATTGCTCAAAGTATCAGCAGCGGTGTGGGATGTCCGCTTCCTCTTTCACTCCCGGAAATGATGTCATCCAATTACGGCACTGCGTTCCACAGTTATCCATTGAGCGTATTCACCGGAAGCAGGAAGTGTTCATCTCCTCGCATCTGCGCTGCGTTCCACTGCGGTTAATGGAATCCTCATTTGTATTGCAGAACGAGTTCGTTTCAGTCCCATACTATAATGCGTTACCCAGGTAGATGGCAAAAGTTGGTAAATAAGAAGTGTCCATAATAATATTCAGACAGACCCTGTCAATGATATTGGATGTATGGTGATTCATATATTCAGAAAATAGGATAATTTCTTATCATTAGCCATCACCATAACAACATCCATAAAGTGACAGTGCATATTAACCTATACATGTTATTAAAAAAAAATTTTAAAATTTTTTTATTAAAAGGGGGATCTCCTACATTCCTTATGTTAAAAAACATCCTAATTCAAATTCATTATTCAAACCAGTAGGGATCAGAGTTTTCAATAAAAATATCCACCTCATCTCTGCCCTAGACAACCTTTTTTCCACATCCCTAGTTCTTAATTTTGGCAGGATTAGTTCTATGCCACAAAAGAATTTTAAATAACAGTCCTTTTTATCATGGCATTTTTTGAAATGTGCCGACACAGTATGCGTGTCCAAACCTTTTCTAATATTGTAAACGTGCTCGGCCAGCCTAGTTTTTAATGCTCTGGTTGTCCGGCCCACATAATACAGGCCGCAGCTGCAGCCGAACACGTATACAACATTACGTGAATTACACGTGATAAACTGATTAATTATGTAAGTGTTACCATTGATAGTAAATTCTTTGATTTTACTGGTATCACTTTTAACTGTTCGACACATAAGGCAACATCCACATCGATGGAATCCCTTAGTTCGAATGCTCTGACGGGATTCCACGTTTAGACTACTCCTCACAAGTTTATCTTTCAGAGCTGGGGCCTTTCTATAAATAAAGGATGGTACTAATGGAAGGTTAGCGGCAAGAACTTGATCCTGTAATAAAAGTTTCCAATTTGTTTTAAAAATCTTTTCTATATCTTTAAAATTATTACTGTACTGACTAATGAAGGCCCATTCATATTTGTCATTTTTTCTATTCTCACAGACCTTAGTTTTTAGCAGATCTTCTCTCTCTATATTGTCTATTTTTGTTCTTGCTTTTTCAATCGTGCCTAATGTATATCCTTTCTGTTTAAAACGTTCTGAGATCTCATTTAACTGTAGATCACAGACGTCTTTGTCAGTACAATTTCGTTTGACCCTTGAAAACTGGCTGAAAGGGATTCCCTCCAGCCAGTTATCATGATGCAGGCTAGATCTCTCAATGAAACTATTAGTATCAGTTGGTTTTCTATAATTTTTAGTTTTTATAATCCCTTGATCAATATAAATACAAAGATCCAAAAAATGAATTTCCTTTTTACTATGTGTGAATGTAAGTTTTATTGCCATATTGTTCTCATTAAGTTGGTGAAGGAACATAGTCAATGACTCCTCATCACCCTTCCACACAAATAGGATATCATCTATGTATCTCTGCCAGGACACCAGGTTCGCCACCAGGCCGCCATCCTTAAATATCTGGCGGTCTTCCCAGTACGCCATGAACAAGTTGGCATAACTGGGTGCGAACCTGGTGCCCATAGCAGTGCCCACAACCTGTAGATAGAAGTCACCATCAAAAATAAAATAATTGTTGATAAGTATAAACTCTATTCCTTCTAAAATAAAATTCTTTGTCAGTTGATCCAAATCACTTTTTTCTAAGAAAAAGGAGACTGCTGTTAAACCCCTTTCTTTTTCAATCACTGTATATAGTAGAGATGAGCGGATTCGGTTTTACTCGGTTTTACTCGGTTCTCAAAACCGAATCTTATTGGCTATCCAAAACACGTGACATCCGTGAGCCAATAAGATTCGGTTTTGAGAACCGAGTAAAACCGAGTAAAACTGAATCCGCTCATCTCTAGTATATAGTGTGGTGACATCAGCACTACATAAGATTAAATCAGACTCCCAGTTATGATCTCTAAGTTTTCTAAGAACATCACCTGTGTCTTTCAAATATGCTTTAGTTGAAGTTACTAATGGTTGTAGGTAATAATCAATTACCGCAGAAAGATTTGAGGTGATACTATTACAGCCCGAAATGATCGGGCGACCAGGAGGATTGTTACAATCCTTGTGAACTTTTGGAAGGGTATATATTGTTGGAATTGTGGGATTTTTTATATTAATGAAATCTACTTCATTTTGTGTCAAAACACCATTTTCCATAGCTTTTTGTATAAGTACTCCCAGTGCTTTCTCAATTCTCATTGTGGGGTCACTTTTTAATTTCCTATAAGTAGTTCCATTATTAAGTTGTTTGTGAATATCTTCCACATATTTATTTTTGTCCATTAGGACAACCCCCCCGCCTTTATCGGCGGGTTTTATTATTAGTTCAGAATCTTCCTTCAAGGATTTGACAGCTTTAAACTCCTTTCTAGTAAGATTTAAGGATCTATTTGGGCCCTTTTTATTTTTCTTCAACAATGTATCTATTTCACTGCAAACAACTTTGTTGAAGCAGTCAACACAACTTCCCCTGCAATGGGTCGGTTAAAAAGTGGATGGAGGTTTAAAATTGGACTGTCACGATCCGGGTATCTGGACGCCATTTCTTACCCATCAGATGCCTCCTAAGGCTGGCTCAGCGCTCCAGGACCGGATCCCATCTGTTATCCTGATGTGTACATTCCTGTATCCTCTCCTGTCACTCTGGGACGCTGTCACAGTAAACGCCATATTACACCTGGCATGGCGTCTCCCGCGGCCTCCGCCGCCGTCCCTGAACTTCTGCATGCAGAGTGTCTGAGTGGCGATTACGTCAGCCGCGGCCTCCGCTGTGTCCGCGTGGTTGGATGTGCATCTGTCAGCCTGGCGTCTCCTGTCTCCAGTGGCCGGCGCCGCCATTACTGTTTTCATTACCACATGGATTACAAACCAAACTTCCCTCCAAGTGTCTGCATGGGCGCAGCCATCTTGGATTCTGTCAGCTGATCATTTCCTCCAATCTGTTGTCAGTATTGTTAATCTGCATAATTGCCTAGCCAATCCCTTCCTTGCTGCAGGTATAAATACACTGTGCCTGAGCAAGGAAGGCGTCAGTGCTTTGGTTGTCAAACCTAGTTCCTGTTTGTCTCTCTCCTGTGATTGTCTTCCAGGTTCCAGCTCCTGTCTCAAGACTTCCACCATAGAGACCCGCACCAGCATTCCACCTGCGGTGTAGCCTGACTCTCCAATCCATTGTGGATTCATCTGTTTCCAGCTACAACATTACCTGCTTCCAGCTCTGCTTCCAGCAGAGTACAGCTTCCCTTAAAGGGCCGGTGTCCTTTCTACACTTTACCACTCTCCACCGGTATTATTATTTCTCCGCTCTCAAGTTCTACATTTCAGTTCATATTTCATCGCTCCCAAGTTCATTTATTATTTAACTGGTTCCAGCCAGTATCCACTCCGTGTTAACAACAGTCTGGTTCCAGCCAGTATCCACAGCAGCTGTTTTATCTTCAGCAACCCAGCTTTTCCTGGAACACCAGCTGGCACAATCCTGGGTTATCTCCATTGCTACAGTCGGGCCTGGTAAGGACTTTCCATCTAGAAGATCATAAGAACTATCTCACACTACCAGTGCCCTGTGGCTCCTGCCATCCTGTAGTACCCAGGAACTGTATTTATTCTTTGCTGACTTTTACGTTTTCTTTTACTGCTGCTGTGTTGCGGAGTTGTCATAATAAACATCATTGACTTTTATCCAAGTTGTCGTGGTCACGCCTTCGGGCAGTTATTATTCATGTTACTTACATGTCCAGGGGTCTGATACAACCTCCCAGGTTCCGGTACATCTCAGCCCCTACAACTGAGGCTGCCTCCCGTCAGCTCAGGCCCTCAGTTGTGACAGTAAGCACTGACCTAATGAATCCAGCCAGAGACCAGGATCAAGCGGCCAGGCCGATGCAAGAACTGGCAGCCCGACTAGAACATCAGGAGGCTGCACAGGGCCACATCATCCGCTGTCTCCAGGATCTCTCTACTCGGCTGGATGGGATTCAGACAACTCTCCGTGGATCAGGCGCGTCTGGTGCGTCAACCACAGTGACTCCAGCTATAACCCCACCCACCTTACCCATTTCTGCTCCACGTCTTCATCTTCCAACGCCAGCAAAATTTGACGGATCTACAAGATTCTGCAGGGGATTTCTCAACCAGTGTGAGATTCAGTTTGAGCTACAACCTGGCAATTTTCCCAGTGACCGTACAAAAATTGCCTACATTATTTCTCTTCTCAGTGGCTCAGCCCTTGATTGGGCATCACCGTTATGGGAGAGGTCCGACACCCTGCTATCTTCCTACACTGCCTTCGTGTCAACATTCAGGCGCATTTTCGACGAGCCAGGCCGGGTAACCTCAGCTTCATCCGAGATTCTCCGTTTACGCCAGGGGTCACGTACTGTAGGACAATATCTGATACAGTTCCAGATCCTGGCATCCGAACTGGCATGGAACGACGAGGCCCTGTATGCTGCATTCTGGCATGGCTTATCTGAGCGTATTAAAGATGAGTTAGCTACCAGAGACTTACCTTCTAAGTTAGATGAGCTAATCTCACTCTGCACGAAAGTTGATTTACGTTTCAGAGAGAGAGCAACTGAGCGTGGAAGATCATTTGCTCCAAAATCTTCTGCTCCTCCTCCTCGTCAACTGTCACCATCTAAAGATGAGCCCATGCAACTTGGCCGTTCCCGTTTAACTCCTGCTGAGCGCCGAAGACGTCTCTCCGAGTCTCTCTGTCTCTATTGTGCAGCTCCGTCTCACACCATTAATGCCTGTCCCAAACGTCCGGGAAACTCCAAATCCTAGCTCGCCAAGGAGAGGGCCGGCTAGGAGTAATGATCTCCTCTCCATCTCCTCAAGATTGTAATCTCCCAGTCTCGCTTCAAGTTGCTCAACGTTATCGGAACGTCATTGCCCTCCTTGATTCCGGAGCGGCTGGGAACTTTATTACCGAAGCCTATGTTAAACGGTGGTCCCTACCCACCGAGAGACTTCCTTCGTCCATTTCTTTAACTGCCGTGGATGGCAGCAAAATTTTTGATGCAGTTATTTCTTTAAGGACTCTACCAATTCGTCTGAGAGTGGGAGTTCTTCATTCCGAACTTATTTCTTTTTTAGTGATTCCAAGAGCCACACATCCTGTGGTCCTGGGCCTTCCATGGCTCCGTCTTCACAATCCTACAATTGATTGGACGACTACGCAAATCCTGGCATGGGGTTCCTCCTGTGCTGAGACATGTTTGTTTAAAGTATTGCCTGTCTGTTCTTCCTCCCCCAGGTCGTCTGATGTTCCACCTCCTCCATATCAAGATTTCACGGATGTGTTCAGTAAAGCTTCTGCTGATATCCTTCCTCCTCATAGAGAATGGGACTGCCCGATTGATCTCGTTCCAGGGAAGGTTCCACCTCGAGGCCGAACTTATCCGTTGTCTCTGCCTGAGACGCATTCTATGGAGGAATATATTAAAGAGAACCTAGCAAAGGGGTTCATTCGACCTTCTTCTTCTCCAGCCGGCGCAGGCTTCTTTTTTGTAAAAAAGAAAGATGGTGGTCTGCGGCCGTGCATCGACTACAGAGGTTTGAACGACATTACCATCAAGAACCGTTATCCTTTACCCCTGATTACTGAGCTCTTTGACAGAGTTAGCGGAGCTACCATCTTTACAAAGCTGGACTTGAGAGGTGCATACAATCTCATCCGGATCCGTGAGGGTGACGAGTGGAAGACCGCCTTTAACACCCGTGACGGACATTATGAGTACCTCGTCATGCCCTTCGGATTGAGCAATGCTCCAGCTGTCTTCCAGCATTTTGTCAATGAGATCTTCAGAGACATTCTATACCGTCATGTCGTGGTCTATCTAGACGATATCCTCATTTTTGCCAACGATTTAGAGGAACATCGTTTTTGGGTTAAAGAGGTTCTGTCCCGTCTCCGTGTCAATCATCTCTATTGCAAATTAGAAAAATGCGTCTTTGAAGTCAAGTCCATTCCGTTTCTAGGGTACATTGTGTCCGGTTCCGGACTAGAGATGGATCCTGAGAAACTACAAGCAATCCAAAATTGGCCGGTACCCTTAACCCTCAAAGGGGTCCAGAGGTTCTTAGGGTTCGCCAACTATTACCGAAAGTTTATACGAGACTTTTCCACCATTGTGGCGCCTATTACTGCTTTCACTAAGAAGGGTGCTAACCCGTCCAAGTGGTCTGAAGAAGCCATGCAAGCATTTCATCTTTTAAAACAAAGGTTC
Source organism: Pseudophryne corroboree (assembly GCF_028390025.1). NCBI lineage: Eukaryota > Metazoa > Chordata > Amphibia > Anura > Myobatrachidae > Pseudophryne > Pseudophryne corroboree. The sequence goes on from NC_086448.1 coordinate 561,515,308, forward strand.
ATCTCTGCGCCTGTTCTGAAACAGCCTGACATCGACTCTCCTTTCATCTTAGAGGTGGATGCCTCCTCCGTTGGAGTAGGAGCGGTGTTATCTCAGAGGGCTAAAGATGGCCATTTACACCCTTGCAGTTTCTTCTCCCGGAAGTTCTCCCGAGCTGAGCGCAACTATGCCATTGGCGACCAGGAGTTGCTAGCCATCAAGCTCGCTCTAGAAGAGTGGAGGTATCTGTTGGAGGGAGCTTCTCATTCAATCACCATACTTACAGACCACAAGAACCTTTTATATCTGAAAGGCGCACAATGTCTCAACCCTCGTCAGGCCAGATGGGCACTTTTCTTTTCCAGGTTCGACTTTAAACTCCAGTTCTGTCCGGGCTCTCAGAATCGCAAGGCCGATGCCCTTTCCCGCTCATGGGAGCAAGAAAATGAGTCAGAGTCTTCAGACAAGCATCCTATTATAAATCCGTTGGCATTCTCCACGGTAGGGATGGACTCTACGCCCCCATCAGGGAAAAGTTTTGTGAAACCGATGCTAAGGAAGAAGCTCATGCATTGGGCCCATGCTTCCCGTTTTGCCGGACATACAGGTATCCAAAAAACCCTGGAGTTTATCTCTAGGTCCTATTGGTGGCCAACTCTGAAAAAGGACGTCTTGGAGTTTATTGCATCTTGCCCAAAGTGTGCTCAACATAAGGTATCCCGCCAGTCGCCTGCGGGGCAACTGGTTCCACTATCTGTTCCCCGTCGACCTTGGACCCATTTGTCGATGGATTTTATTACAGATTTACCCATGTGCAACAAGTTCAATACCATCTGGGTGGTAGTTGACCGGTTCACCAAGATGGCACACTTCATTCCTCTCACCGGTCTTCCGTCAGCTTCCAAGTTGGCTCAAGTATTCATACAAGAGATCTTCCGACTCCACGGTCTTCCTGAAGAAATTATCTCAGATCGAGGAGTTCAATTCACAGCCAAATTCTGGCGAAGTTTATGTCAAGTCCTCCAAGTCAAGCTAAAGTTTTCCACGGCTTACCATCCTCAGACCAATGGTCAAACCGAGAGGGTGAATCAGGACTTGGAGGCCTTCCTCCGCATCTATGTGTCCTCCTCTCAAGATGACTGGGTTCAATTACTTCCCTGGGCCGAGTTCTGTCATAACAACCAGTATCATTCTTCATCTGCTTCAACACCATTCTTCACTAACTTTGGATTCCACCCTAAAGTCCCTGAGTTCCAACCGCTTCCAGCAACTTCTGTTCCCGCAGTGGATATCACCTTGCATCAGTTTGCCAATATCTGGAAGAGCGTACGATCAGCTCTGCTCAAGGCATCGTTCAGGTACAAGAAGTTTGCGGATAAGAAGCGTCGAGCAGTTCCTGCTCTCAAGGTGGGTGATCGGGTATGGTTATCCACGAAGAATTTGAGGTTAAGAGTTCCCAGTATGAAGTTTGCACCTCGCTATATCGGTCCTTTCAAGATTGAACAAGTCATCAATCCTGTTGCTTACAGACTCCAGTTGCCTCCCTTCTTAAAAATACCCAGGACATTCCATGTTTCCCTGTTGAAACCGCTGATCTTGAATCGGTTTCATTCCTCACTTCCTCCAACTCCGAAAGTCCAAACTCAACGAGGCGTTGAGTATGAAGTGGCCAAGATCCTGGACTCACGTCACCGTTACGGTCAACTACAATATCTTATTGACTGGAAGGGTTATGGTCCTGAGGAACGTTCGTGGACCAATGCTTCTGATGTCCATGCTCCTGCCTTGGTCCGGAGATTCCATTCCAAGTTTCCTCAAAAGCCAAAGAAGTGTCCTGGGGCCACTCCTAAAGGGGGGGGTGCTGTCACGATCCGGGTATCTGGACGCCATTTCTTACCCATCAGATGCCTCCTAAGGCTGGCTCAGCGCTCCAGGACCGGATCCCATCTGTTATCCTGATGTGTACATTCCTGTATCCTCTCCTGTCACTCTGGGACGCTGTCACAGTAAACGCCATATTACACCTGGCATGGCGTCTCCCGCGGCCTCCGCCGCCGTCCCTGAACTTCTGCATGCAGAGTGTCTGAGTGGCGATTACGTCAGCCGCGGCCTCCGCTGTGTCCGCGTGGTTGGATGTGCATCTGTCAGCCTGGCGTCTCCTGTCTCCAGTGGCCGGCGCCGCCATTACTGTTTTCATTACCACATGGATTACAAACCAAACTTCCCTCCAAGTGTCTGCATGGGCGCAGCCATCTTGGATTCTGTCAGCTGATCATTTCCTCCAATCTGTTGTCAGTATTGTTAATCTGCATAATTGCCTAGCCAATCCCTTCCTTGCTGCAGGTATAAATACACTGTGCCTGAGCAAGGAAGGCGTCAGTGCTTTGGTTGTCAAACCTAGTTCCTGTTTGTCTCTCTCCTGTGATTGTCTTCCAGGTTCCAGCTCCTGTCTCAAGACTTCCACCATAGAGACCCGCACCAGCATTCCACCTGCGGTGTAGCCTGACTCTCCAATCCATTGTGGATTCATCTGTTTCCAGCTACAACATTACCTGCTTCCAGCTCAGCTTCCAGCAGAGTACAGCTTCCCTTAAAG